>NC_040020.1:36295100-36306611 GCF_000972845.2 Larimichthys crocea
AACTCCAAACAAAGTTACATACTATAAAGCAATGTTATGTAAAAAACAAAACTCTACTTAGCTGCTACTTAGGACTAGATAAGTTTTCCTCAACATTAAGAGGGAACTAACTAATAAACAAACATTACATTACCATACCTCCACGGATTTCCACGGTTTATCCAGTAGTTGAAGCTCCTTTCACGGACCTGTTCAGCAGCTGCAGCCGTAACGTGTTGCGTCTCATCGGTCACCCGACACTTGACCTGTCTGGCCAATGGCCACAACGTACGCTGAACAGAGATCAGCTGTCACAGCCTCAGTAGACCATTACTGTGATGCTTCAAAATGTAAATCTGGCTCTAATCAGTTGATCGGCTGTCATCATGATTGACAGCATTGCTCTTGTTTTTCGTGTTGACGAACTTGACCAACTACCTATCAGATCTGGGGTGGCCGCAGGGGTCCCCCCCAAAATCGCCACTGGAAGGAAGAGGACTCAAGATGCTGCTTTCTTGTATTTATTCTCTGCAGAAGACATCAACATAGATTATAAATCTTCTGTCTCCTCCTTCCTACACCTCTGCTCCCTCATCAGAACATAATGGGACTGTCAGGGCGAAGTTTAAAATGTTTACAGAAAACATTTAATAGAAAAAACGGTATATATATATATATATATATCTACACACAAGAAAACAATGCCACCTAGTGGCAAAATGAACAGAGCTTGGGGTGAAGTAACAAACCAACAAAATTCATAAGCCGAAAAGAAAAACACATACCTGCAGAAGACATCAACATAGATTATAAATCGTCCTCCTTCCTACACCTCTGCTCCTAAACATGCACACATTATGTTAGCACTAACAGCAAGCGCGAACTAGCAAGCTAATACTACATAAGTTACAGACTGCACGAACAAATCGCGCCAAAAGCGCGAAACTAAAAACATCCATAACTCTTATATTAACGGTGCAAAGCAACACAAAACAACTTGGTAACAGATATAATATAACAGAGAATAATATTCACAGAATATTTCAACATAAATTACTACGTTTTCAAAGAAAATAACACAATATTACTGCTGTATTTTCCACACAACTTACCCTCATCAGAACATAACGGGACTGTGAGGGCAGAGGGGAGGGGCTACAGAAGCCCAAGAGGAACAAAAAGGGCAGAGTGCAGGAGGGTAATTACAGTTTTTTCCATTTGCTTAAACACAATTTTGCAAACTAGGTTGGTTTTATCAAAACACTAACACAATTCACCAAACCACACACCCAAACTGCAAAACACCTCATATATCACACAAAATGAAGCACTGCAACCAAAATCAAACTTTTGCACCAGATGGCACACACTTCATTCGTATTACAGATTTTTGTCTAACCAACTACACACTGTTGGGCATAATGAAAAGCACTCGTCTTTAGTTTGCTTTGCCATAATACTAACATAGTTCAAACTGTAGAGAATTCTTCAGATTGTTCACATGCACAGAAATATCTGCAGATACACACACGTGCTATTGAAATTTTTATTTTTTTATTTTTCACCAAACAAGTCAGTGCAACATATGCACAGCAGATATATTTATATTGGAGTGAACTAAAATATGCTCACAAAACAGTAAGCTGAAAAATACAATGTCAGAAAAAATGTCAGAAAAAATAAATACATAAATAAATAAAGAGGAAAGCAAAATAATTTGACAACACTGCTCTACCCTGACCTCTCACTCTTCCTCCCCCTCTCATTCTCCCCCTCCCTCTTCCTCTTCCTCTCTCAGCAATGTCTTCCAAAGATGCTCACCTATGGTCTTTTATTTCTTACTTCCTGATTGAAGTGTTAACAATTACATAACACCTGTTTGGGCAGGTGGCACATACAGTGGCCAATGAACTCATGTAGTGTCATTTTAAATGGCGTGTTTTGAAACTGCAAACATGTGACTTTATGAAGCAGAAAATGTGTTTAAAGTTTTGGAGATTTTAGATGAGGTTTTGCTCCCTGTGTGTCAGTTTAAATATTTGTGCTATCCATGTCATTTCAGTGTTTAAGCAACTGAAAAAAAAAACAGAAAATGTATAAAATAGTGGTAAATGAAGATAACTCATAGAGATCAAATTCATAAATACTCAAAATAATCATGAAATGATAAATAAAACTTACAAATACAAATTGGAAATATGAACTAATAAAGTACATTTCTATCTCTGTTACACGTGCATGAAGCCAAAGTAAGTTATAGTATATCTGTCTTGTTTCATTATGTACATATGATATTTATTTTAAGATGAGCAGAATTCAGTAGTTAAATATAACTCATTCCTGCTACCTGTTGTATTTGTACTAGTCTATTGAAATTATATGGAGATTTGCATTTCCCCAGCTACGTGACAGGACTTATGTTATGTTATGTATGTTATGTTGATTTATGTTTCTGTAGACCACACATCCAGATCCCCTCTCATGTCATCACATCCTTCATTAAACTGAGAAAAGGAGTTTCAATGTGTTTTAATCAACACACCGTGGCGACGGCTACCTTCACCTGAACCACTGAGTCTCACTCAGACAAACAATGATGTGTGTACGGATGTTATATATGCAAATATATTGATGTAATCATATACCACCCATGCCAGCCAGCCAGGCATACCAACCACCAGCCATAACACAAGCACCTGCCTGTCTATAACTGAGAATAAAACTGAGTAAATGAGGTGATATATTTGAATAACTAAATTCAATTAAATACTGTATAATTCAGTCAATACTGTGCATTTTTCATAATAGTTCATGTAAAAGTACAATATATCCCTCTATCATGAAGAAGTACAATGTAGCATCAAGTAAAGTCCATCTTTTACTTAAGTACAGTATTTGAATGAATGTATTCTCTTTCCACCACTGTCTCTCAACAATAATAGTTAGTGGGCTACCTGTTAAGTTGTTATAAATGGCAGACTCTGAACCAGTATTATTTATTGTCATCATAGTCAGTGTCCCTTACTGTGGGAGCCTTGTTGGAGCCGTGTCGAGTGTGTCTACAGTGATTGAAGAATGACCCTGTTTAAGCTTTGGCTATTACATAGTGATTGATGGCTGAGTCAAAAAAAATAGGCAGATGCAAACGCTGTGTATTGGTGCATCACTGGGTTAAAAGTTACTCTTTACCTCCAGTTGGGCCCATTATAATGTTTCCAAAAGATGATGGATGGCATATATTCATTTTTTTTGTCTTTTTTTTTTCATTGACCATCATCTTTCTTCTGTTGGATGTGTTCATACAGAGAATATTTGGGCTGAAAGAGAAAAATAGTACTAATAATAATTACTTTTACAACATTTTTTTTTAATTGCTGAGAAATAAACAAAAAAAAAAGCCTACCTACAGTAAAAGACTGCGGTTGCATTCCATGAAAATTGTGAACAGCCCAGTGTGTAAGGTGTGTTGAGTGCAGCTCATTCCTGCATGGATGGCCACAGCAGGAATAGATGGCATTGTTAGACACAAATGATCTGAAATTGTTATGCTTGGACAAACCTTGACAAGTGCTTTACTACTGGTAACCTGTGATTAAAAATCAGGATTGTTTTAGCAAATATTGATTTCTGAACTCTTTTGAAAAATTTGAAAACACTTCAAATACATGTTTTAATGAGAATATTTTGATTTGATATGTGGCTGAAATGTTGTCAGTAGTTTATAGAATATTTATTTTACTTACACACATACAGTACCAATAAATAGCAAAACCAGGTAAACTAATCATTTTGTCATCCACCATCCCTCTTTTTTTTCCATGTGAAATGAAATGAGTCTGGCAAAAGCTTGTACATAGGAGAGTTGAATTGTTTAATTTCAATCTGAACAGTTTTGGCAGCAGCTGGACACGCATCATGCTACAATGTAATGTTGAAACATCAGTGAATAGTTATTGAAAGCGTGACTTTACTCTCTGGAATTAAATGCCTCACTCACAATGAACTGGGCTGAAATAAACCCTTTTTTTTTGACGTCCTTACTTCACTTATCTCTTGACACAAAAAAACAGACTGCAGCACTACCTGCCCACTCATTTGGAGCTGCTCTGGATGAGAGGACAAGCTAAATGCCTAAATTGTAAATTGTTAATGAACTGCATTATCTCTGCTGTGATTAGATGTTATCTGCTGCCGGGCTTCTTTGCCCCGCAGAGTAGCACATTGGTACTTAGTCTGCCGCCAGGAGGTAAAGCCTGACAGTGCTTATGGATAACTGTTTGTGTGTGTGTGTGTGTGTGTGTGTGTGTGTGCATGCATGCGTGTGTGTGTGTGTGGTGCATGCATGCATGTATGGATGTCTGGTGTTTCAGACAGACAGACAGACAGATAAATAGCAACATCTTGCTGTACACATTAAAGGACCTGGCCTTTCTCAAGAAGTACAGTCTGCTCTTTACCTTCCTGTAGACAGCCTTGGTGTTACACCTCCAGTCCAGTCTGTTGTCCAGGTGCACAGGATTCAGACTGGTGCTGAAAGTCTGAGGTGTACAGTGTGAAGAGAAAAGGTGAGAGTACAGTCCCCTGCAGTTCTCCTGTTTTGCTAACCACCCGATCAGACACACAATGCTTCAGCCTCACAAACTGTGATCTGTACATCAGGTAGTCAGTTACCCAGGAAATTGTGGAGGTATCCACCTGCATCACCTTGAGCTTCTCTCTCAGAAGTGTAGGCTGGATTGTATAAGGCACTGGGAAATCAAAGAACATGATCCTGAGACAGAGCTCTCTGGAGCAGGTAGATGAGCACATGCTCAACACCAACTTTGGGGCAGTAAGCAAACTGCAGCTGGTCTAGGGAGATGGTCACCTGAGGTCTGAGATGGGCCAAAACCAGTCTCCCCAAGATTTTTTCAAACACAGGTTGACAGGTTCACTTTGTATTTAACGACGGAGATCACCACAGCTCAACTCACTCTCTGTGGCTCCCTTTAAAACAGCACTGACACACTATTTGAACATAATGTTCACCACTGTGCTGCATCATTGATGTAACAGCTCAGTCAGTCAGAAATGTCACTGACACTGCCTGTCATCATATAATGTTTCCCTGATTATTCAACTCTTCATCAGTGGAGTTGCACCCTGCTACTGGCAAAATGCTGGCACATTTATGAAAGCATCTGAAAGTATATTTAGGCTCTGCTCTTTTTTGCTTCTTTGCTTTTCCTCTCCATGTTCTGTGGAAGGTACTGTACAAGAATTCAGCACTTTCAGGGGCGGCTGTTGCTCAGAGGCAGAGCGGGTACCAATCAGAAGATCGGTGGTTCGATCCCTGGTTTGATCCCCTCCAGTCTGCATGTCGAAGTGTCGTTGGGCAAGACACTGAACCCCAAATTGCTCCTGAAGGCTGTGCTATCAGTGTATGAATGTGTATGAATGATTAGCTCCTAAAACTGATGAACAGTTGGCACCTTGCATGGCAGCCAATGCCATCAGTGTGTGAATGTGTGTGAATGGGTGAATGAGATATGTAGTGTAGAGCGCTTTGAGTGGTTGGAAGACTAGAAAGGCGCTATATAAGTACAGTCCATTTACCACTCCATTCACTTTATGGGCTGGAAAAACATTCCCCCTGGAAAAGTATTTGGCAAAATCATCTTACATACATAGATCTTTGTGGTGCATTTAGTCTACTTTCTTTTTTACAACCAAGACCATTTCTCAGAACTTTTATCCATACTGCCCTGATTTTATTGGCCACAAGGCCACAAGTGCTTTGATTGAGGGCTAGATTTGGCCCCCAGGCTGTGACTAGTCAGCCCCACTTCAGTGTTTCATAAACTTCTTAGTCTCTGATGTGTAATAAGGATAAATGTTCATAAACCTCTCATAAATTCAGACATTGCCTAATAAATTTACAATTTCGCTGTTTTCTTCAGTTATCAATGTTTTCAGGGCTGAGGTGGCACCCACAGCTATTTCAGAGAGTTTAAGCAACAGTATACCTAAACCATGATGCAAGTCCTGATGGTAGCACGTGTGTCACATGTGTGTCCTATACAGACACATGAGTTTAGTTGTAGGGCGCTTGCAGTAAGAGCATTACCACTGAGGGTAAAAATAAAGGTTATCATTATTATTACAGTATTATCATTATATATCATAGTATGTCCATATATAATAATTATAAAATGTTTATTGTGATGGATTACCTATCTTAATAAGTTCTAATAAGTTCAAGGTTCTACAAGTTAATTTCCATGAACTGAAATCAGTGGCTGTGTGTCACTCCCTGTACAGATTGTAAAGCCCTCTGAGGCAAATGTACTTTGTGACTTTGGGCTATACAAATAAAATTGATTTGAAAAATTGATTTGATATAATATCATAATAATATATAATAATAAATAATATCATCATTTGGAGTTAATTGGCTGCAACATGCAAAGCCAGCCGTCTGGCCCTTAAAAACAAAAAAACCTGCATTACTGCATATTATTTATTAGAAATGAATGACTGTCAGGATATGTCATGTGATTTTTGATCTGAGATATTTCCTGAGCCTCTATCTGTCTCCTCTAACTGTCTTCCTTCTCAGAGCCCATGGGCCAGATGCCATGATTCTGGTCGATGGACAGCCTTTACAGACCAATGGGGAGCTGGGTCTGTCCCAGATGCTTCACATAGCCAGTCAGATCGCAGCTGGGATGATTTACTTGGCATCTCAACACTTTGTGCACCGTGATCTGGCAACCAGGAACTGCCTAGTGGGGAATGGCCTTCTGGTGAAAATTGGAGACTTTGGCATGTCCAGAGACATTTACAGCACAGATTATTACAGGGTAAGAACATCTGTCTGTTTGTTTCATGCAAGACAGTTTTTTTGTATACAGAATCTACATATTATTATATGTCAACCAGAGGCAATGAAATGAGCTAACATCCATGCTCAGTGAAGATTAACAGTTTCACTTTGGATGCTTTTTGCTGTGATGTTACTCTGAGTGTAGGTTCTTTCTGGGTAATTTGGCTTCCTCTCACAGTCCAAAGACATCAACTTTAACAGGTTATTTGGTGACTCTAAATTGCCCGTATGTGTAAATGGTGAGAGAGGACTGCAACATTTGGCTGCTTTCCTCAATAACATCATGAGACGTGATTCCACTCCCCCCTCCCTTTTCAAAATATTCCCTGTAATTTTCCTGTAATTGCCAACTATTTTAACTCAATTAACTTTCCTGGCTATTATGCTGTTGGTTAGCTGTTACTTAGCTAGCTAACATTACCACGGCTGATTGAGCAAGAGCAAGAGTTTGCTTGGGCAATTTTAGCAACCTGACCTGATGAAACTTGATCTGGAATGTTCAACAATAATCCAGACAACACAATACTGGACACTGTCTCTCCTTGATTGAACTCCGTGTGGACTGCTCCTCTGAAGCAGTGTTTTCCAAAGTCACATTCCAATCATGATCTGTCACTCAGAAATGAGCAGTAAGCACTGGACTGTTTTCACTAATCTACTATTGTAGACTACTACCAGTTTCTTTAATAGTTTCCAGGTTTATTTGTTCATGTGCAGGTTAACACAGGGTTAACAATACAATGAAATATGTTGAACAAGAGGAACCAGTCAGCTTACAATATATTACATATTACAATTATGGTTAAAAAAAAAGATATAAAATAGAACAAAATAGAATATCAAAAATATATACAAGTGGGGTGTTGTTTAGCTCAGTTCGTAGAGCATCCGCCCCATGTCCAAAGGCTCAGTCCTTGCTGCAGAAGCCCAGGGTTTGAATCTGACCTGTGGCTCTTTGCTGCATGTCATTCTACATCTCTCTCTCCACATTCCTGTCACTCCTTTGCTGTCTCTATCAAAATAAAGCTTGAAAAGGAAAAGGCCAAAAAAATTATCTTAAAAAACAAAAAAACACATAGTACTGGATATTCAGCATTTGAAAGACAATCCAAAGACTCAAAAGAAAAAAACAAATATTAAAAGTAATAATAATAAATAATAAAAACTAATAAACTATAACTAATAAAGACCTGTCCAGAAGACAAAGATAAAAAAGAACCTTCCGGGATTTTTGAAGAAATGGAAATTGGGCCAGAAAAAAACCCCATCATGGATTGTGACTGCAAGTAACTTAAGTTGATTGCAAAGTTTAATTGGTGTATTCACATAAACAAATGTGAGCTGAGGGCTGAACTGAATGAGTTGTCTGAGAGCAGTGATGACAGTTCAATGATGTCTGCAACTCTTCTACTGGGCAGACAATAGGTGATGATGCCTATGAGTTCAACAGATCTGACGATGGAATTACTAACAACAAAGATTTCAGCTGGTGCTGTAGGCTCCAGATGTTCTCCTTGTTACCGTCAGGCAGACAGTACAAGACGCACCACCAGAATGAGACAGTTTTTAATCATCAGACTTCTGAACTCATGATCTAATAGATCTGCTATCTGCAAAATACCACACCACCAACTGTGACTGCTGCCACTGTGCAAGGACTTGATATTTTTTGTGGCAATACTCTGAAAACACCTGTAACTTTACCCTGTCTGCAAAAACACAGTCAACCGGACGTTGCAACACGCCTGTGTACACTTGTCACTTTACTCTCATGATCAACATCAGTATTTTTTATAGTGTAGTGTGCCCTTTTCAGTTGGTATGTCATTGTTCATGTTCATACAGTGATACTTTTTCAATACTTTTTATGCTTGACATAACCTTGTCATACTTGGACAGTATAAGGGACTATATATATATATATATATTATATATATAGATATATATTATATATATATATATATATATATATATTTTTTTTTTTTTAAGATAATTTTTTTGGCCTTTTCCTTTTCAAGCTTATTTTGATAGAGACGCAAAGGAGTGACAGGAATGTGGAGAGAGGATGTAGAATGACATGCAGCAGAGAGCCACAGGTCAGATTCAAACCCTGGGCTTCTGCAGCAAGGACTGAGCCTTTGGACATGGGGGGATGCTCTACGAACTGGCTAAACAACACCCCACTTTGTATATTTTTGATATTCTATTTTGTTCTATTTTATATCTTTTTTTTTAACCATATTGTAATTGTAATATATTGTAAGCTGACTGGTTCCTCTTGTTCAACATATTTCATTGTTTGTTACCCTGTGTTAACCTGCACCTGAACAAATAAGCTGGAACTATTAAAGAAACTGGTAGTGTCTACATAGTTTAGTTGAAAACAGTCCAGTGCTTCTGCTCATTTCTGAGTGACAGATCATGATTGGAATGTGACTTTGGAACACTGCTTCAGAGGAGCAGTCCACACGGAGTTCAATCAAGGAGAGACAGTGTCCAGTATTGTGTTGTCTGGATTATTGTTGAACATTCCAGATCAAGTTTCATCAGGTTAGGTTGCTAAAATTGCCCCAGCAAACTCTTTCTTTGCTCAATCAGCCGTGGTATGTTAGCTAGCTAACTAACAGCTAACCAACAGTATAGCCAGAAAGTTAATTGAGTTAAAATAGTTGGCATTACAGGAAATTACAGGGAATATTTTGAAAAGGGAGGGGGGGAGTGGAATCAGTCTCATGATGTTATTGAGGAAAGCAGCCAAATGTTGCAGTCCTCTCTCACCCATTTACACATACGGGCAATTTAGGTCACCAAATAACCTGTTAAAGTTGATGTCTTTGGACTGTGAGAGGAAGCCAATTACCCAGAAAGAACCTACACTCAGAGTAAACATCACAGCAAAAAGCATCCAAAGTGAAACTGTTACATCTCACTGGCATGGATGTTAGCTCATTTCATTGCCTCTGGTTGACATATAATAATATGTAGATTCTGTATACAAAAAAACTGTCTTGCATGAAACAAACAGACAGTGTTCTTACCTGTAATAATCTGTGCTGTAAATGTCTCTGGACATGCCCAAGTCTCCAATTTTCACCAGAAGGCCATTCCCCACTAGGCGTTCCTGGTTGCCAGATCACGGTGCACAAAGTGTTGAGATGCCAAGTAAATCATCCCAGCTGCGATCTGACTGGCTATGTGAAGCATCTGGGACAGACCCAGCTCCCCTTTGTCTGTAAAGGCTGTCCATCGCCAGAATCATGGCATCTGGCCCATGGGCTCTGAGAAGGAAGACAGTTAGAGAGACAGATAGAGGCTCGAAAATATCTCAGATCAAAAATCACATGACATATCCTGACAGTCATTCATTTCTATAAATATATGCAGTAATGCAGGTTTTTTGTTTTTAAGGGCCAGACGGCTGGCTTTGCATGTTGCAGCCAATTAACTCCAAATGATTGTATTATTTATATTATATATTATTATGATATTATATCAAATCAATTTTTCAAATCAATTTTATTTGTATAGCCCAAAGTCACAAAGTAACTTGCCTCAGAGGGCTTTACATCTGTACAGGAGTGACACCACAGCCACTGATTTCAGTTCATGGAAATTAACTTGTGAACCTTGAACTTATTAGAACTTATTAAGATAGGTAATCCATCACAATAAACATTTTATAATTATTATATGGACATACTTGATATATAATGATAATTCGTAATAATAATGATAACCTTTATTTTTCCCTCAGTGGTAATGCTCTTACTGCAGCGCCCTACAAACTAAACTCATGTGTCTGTATAGGACACACATGTGACACACGTGCTACCATCAGGACTTGCATCATGGTTTAGGTATATGTTGCTTAAACTCTCTGAATAGCTGTGGGTGCCACCTCAGCCCTGAAAACATTGATAACTGAAGAAAACAGCGAAATGTAAATTTATTAGGCAATGTCTGAATTTATGAGAGGTTTATGAACATTTATCCTTATTACACATCAGAGACTAAGAAGTTTATGAAACACTGAAGTGGGGCTGACTAGTCACAGCCTGGGGGCCAAATCTAGCCCTCAATCAAAGCACTTGTGCCTTGTGGCCAATAAAATCAGGGCAGTATGGATAAAAGTTCTGAGAAATGGTCTTGGTTTGTAAAAAAGAAAGTAGACTAAATGCACCACAAAGATCTATGTATGTAAGATGATTTTGCCAAATACTTTTCCAGGGGGATGTTTTTCCAGCCCATTAAGTGAATGAGAGTGGAATGGACTGTACTTATATGCGCCTTTCTAGTCTTCCAACCACTCAAAGCACTTTACACTACATATCTCATTCACCCATTCACACACATTCATACACTGATGGCATTGGTGCCCATGCAAGGTGCCAACTGTTCATCAGTTTTAGGAGCTAACCATTCATACACATTCATACACTGATAGCACAGCCTTCAGGAGCAATTTGGGGTTCAGTGTCTTGCCCAACGACCACTCGACATGCAGACTGGAGGGGATTGAACCAGGGATCGAACCACCGATCTTCTGATTGGTACCCGCTCTGCCTCTGAGCAACAGCGCCCCTGAAGTGCTGAATTCTTGTACAGTACCTTCAACAGAACATGGAGAGGAAAAGCAAAGAAGCAAAAAAGAGCAGAGCCTAAATATA
>NC_040020.1:36306621-36383703 GCF_000972845.2 Larimichthys crocea
CTCGGTGGCTGTGGTCCTTTAAGATGCTGTGTGCCTTCTGCAGGCACCGTTGATGAAAAATGTCCTTTATGGCTAGGAGTCTGTCGTCGGTGACTGTGCTTTGCCGCTTCCACCACTCTCTGCAGTAATCACCAGATGGTCATGCATGCCCGTCAGCAAGCTCTCAATGGTGCTCCTGTAGAAGTTTGTGAGAATGCTGGTGTTCATACCATACTTCCTCAGCCTCACCAGAAAGAAGAGCCACTGATGAGTTTTCTTAATGACAAGGTTTGTGCAAAGTGTCCAAGTGAGGTCCTCAGCGATGTATGCAGTAAGGATGCACACCGAGGAAATTGAAGCTTCTGACCCTGTCCGCCGCCCCGCTGTCTCCACTATCATCTCTTTAGTTTTGCTGACGTTCAGAGAGGTTGTTGCTGACACAAGCTGGTTAGTGTCTTCACCTCATCTGTATTCTGCCTCTTTGGATTGGATTGGATTGGATTGGATTGGATTGTTGTCCCTGATTAGGCTGGGGATGGTCGTGTCGTTGGCAAACTTAAAGATTACTTTGGAGCTCTGCTTGGCTGTAGGTGAACACGGTGTAGAGGAGAGGGTTGAGCTCACATCTCTCCTTCAGTCTGCATGTTGAAGCGTCCTTAGGCAAGATACTGAAGACCAAATTGCAAACACTGATGAGCAGTTGGCACCTTGCATGGCAGCCACTGCCAGTGTATGAATGTGTGTGAATGGCTAAATGAGATATGTAGCTTAAAAGTGCTGTGACTAGAAAAGACTAGAAAGGCGCTATATAAATACAGTCATTTTACCATTTATCAAAATGATGTTCACAAAGCAGCATGACTAATGTTAACTCTTCCATTAATTTGTGCCTTTGGGTAGGGGTAATGGAAAATTACAAGTGACAACCCAGACTGGGTGATGACTTGTAATGCTCATTAACTGTTTCTTTACAAGTTTTGCTCTCAGAATGACAGCAGTGGACAGGATGGAGAACTTATTACATTCTGCTAGCATACAATAGCTGCAGGAGAGGAAAGTGCTGTCTTGTCTGACCATCACATTATGATTCACCTTATAGGTTCTCTAAATTATGAAGCATGTAGCTGTTTTGTTTCACAGATAGAGAAAATTAAGCTTTACTGTACACTTTCTGCCTATGTAAAAGAGGTTTGTCTTAATTGATGGTGGTGGCTCAGAAGGATTTTAAGGAGATTCTCTGAGCACTATAATTGGCATGGTGAGAAATCATTGTATAAATGTTAATGATTCTGAGTCCCATCCTCCAAACTAGTTTCTGTGGACTGTTTTCTTTTTAATGGGTGCTCCAATGTCTCAGCAAGGCTGCTGCTACCCCACAGCAGAAATGGTGGACTGACCTAAAAAAAAATTAACCCTTATCAGCAGTGAACTTTTATGGAGAGTTTCAAGGACAGAGTTATACATTATTTTTCCCTTGTTTATATTGCTCTTGTGCACTTATCCCCACTACAGAGAACAGCGTCAGCTTGGAGTTTTAAAGATAGAATGTACAAAAATTAAAGTTGGCAGGAGAAGAAAGGCAAACGATTGTCAAGACCACGTAAACTGAGATCAAGTCATGACGAAGACCAGTGTGTATCGAGACTGAGGGGTCAAAACCAAGTCAAGATCCTGAACACTAAAGCAGGGTATGACCGAGACCAAGACACTACTAGCTACTGCTGCTACTAGCAAGTAGCTCAGTGATTTTCAGTATCAGAATAAGAATCAGATTTATTTGATTGCGGTGGTGGACCTCAGATCTTTCAAGAGTGTCCAGGAGCTTTGCCTCCTTATTTTAAAGTTAAATATGTCAATTTGGATTTGGAATGGTAAAAAAACAGGAATAAAATACAGCACACTACAACTGGCTAAGAACCGGGGGGTTATGGCACTCCCAAACCTAAAGGATTATTATGAGGCAGCACAATTTGACCAATAGTTAAGTGGTGTGACAAGGATTATAACTAAATGGAACGAGATTGAGATGAGGATCGCAAGCAACCCAGTCCAATCCCTTTTGGGCAACATTAGTTAAAGCACTGCAAGCTTCAGTAGATCCAATAACCTATCACACACTGACTACCTGAGCTGATTTCATTAAATAGCAGGACCATAGAGAAACATATGGATTAAAAAATGAGGATTTCTTTAGATACTTACAGCTTATTATTTACTTACAGGGATTATTTCATCAAGGAAATAGGGAGCTCAAAAATATTAAATGGAGTGATAGATGCTAATGCGAGTATATAATGTGACAAAAATCAAGGTGGTATCTGTGTTATATTAAAACCTCAGAGTTCGTATGGGTGCCTTAACTGACTCAAAGAGGACTCAGATGCAGAGTAATATAGGTTCTGGCAGTCTTCCATCTCCCAGACAGAGAGATAACCAACCCAAGGCAAGGATGAGACATTCCGCCACAAGACAAAGGGAGACGCAGACTGTAAGACACATGAGGGTAATGGGGAACAGGTGGACAAAATCAGAAATCAGGGAAGACACTCGGACCGGTGACACATGAGGAAGGGCAAGTGACCTGAAACGAGAGGAGAGTTAAAAACCCACCACGGTGTGACACTGATTACATTAAAGATAGATGGGAGAGAGAGTTGGGCATTGACATCACCCCTGAGGAGTGGCTTGATATGTGTGGAACAACACATTAACGAATGTGGAGAGAATTTGGTTGGAAAGATTTTCCTTATCTTGCTAAGTTAATTAAATGTTGTTAATTGTTAGGGTTAGGAGACTTAGCCTAAACACATCTACATGCTAAAAGTAAATGACAAGATTAAAATGCACTGGAGTATTTCTGGGATTTAGTATTGCACTTTTAAAGTTGATAGACTCATAGGAGACAGAATGGTCAAAATTAGAAGAGCAGAGACTGACGTATCCTACTTTAGTATAAAAAACCTTTCTCAGTACAGAGAATGCCATGCCATTACATACCTGCTAGTTTGAACCTGAAAGTTAGATCAGTCCCAAAATTCTTTTTTTATATGCACCACTGATGAGAGATAAAAATGATACTGCTTTATACCTTTATAGGGCACTCATTGAAATACTTGAATTTAAAATTTCAAAATTGGTTGATATAAGAAGACATTTTTTTCTTTTTTGACTTTTTAAAAAAGTTTAGTTTTAGGCTGCAAATAAAAGTCAAAGAAGTTACTGTATACAGTCAATCGCCCACCTAGAATAAAATAAAATAAAATATGTGGAACATTTATTTTCAAATGAACAATCAGACATATGTCTTACAGAACTTATGACACTCACTCACTCACACTCACTTTCAAAATGTCACACACATGATACAGTGAAAAAAATATGCAATTTTGGAGAGAGATGGTGGAGTGATGGGCAGCCCCCCTGAGAAGCGCCCAGCGAGCAGTTGCTCAAGGGCACCTCGGCAGTGCCCAGGAGGTGAGCTGGCACCTCTCCAGCTACCAGTCCACCTTCCATATTTGGTCCATTGGGACTTGAGCTGGCCACCCTCCGGTTCCCAGGCCAAGTCCCAATGGACTGAGCTACTGCCGCCCCCCCTTAATTAGACTAAATTAGTCAAGCTATCTAAAATCTATACCAGGACAGAAACCACAGAAAGTACTGACCACTCAAAGGTCTTGCTTTGCAAATCTTGCTCAAGGACACTTTGACTGTACTAGGTGAGATGGGAACTGAACCAGTGACAATGTTGTGCATATAAAGGTTCTAACTTTTTCTAAATGAGATTATTTTAATAAAAACATGTATTTATTTATTTTTTTAGCTTCAAAAGGTCACATTTATAATCCAGGTCTTTTTTATATTTGGGTCAGTCAGACAATTGTGTTGAGAAAGGTTCACTTTCAATGCTGGTTGCATCATCGTCATGATTATCATATTCATCATACACCTTTTCATGTTCATCATTTAAAGTCCTTTTTACTTTGTGTGTATGTGTGTGTTCAGGTGGGAGGTCACACCATGCTGCCTATCCGCTGGATGCCCCCAGAGAGCATCATGTACAGGAAGTTCACCACAGAGAGTGATGTTTGGAGCTTTGGAGTCATTCTGTGGGAGATTTTCACTTACGGCAAACAGCCATGGTTCCAGCTCGCCAATAATGAGGTAGACTACACATAAGTTGTTTTACAGTTTGGTTCTAGTAGCAGTAGTCCTTTTCGTCTTACAAGTTTTGAGTTCCACTTGATGAAGACCAGAGATTGTGGAATGTTCTCTGAAAAGGCTAATCTTAGGTACAATCGGGGGAAGCAAGTTGTTATTTACTAAATTGGCTGAAATTATTAAGTGCATGTCTTTGACTGTGGAAGGAAGCCAGAGTACCCTGAGAGAACCCACTCAGACACAAGAAGAACATGCAAACTCCACACAGAAAGACCCCAACCGAGGTTTCAACTAGGAACCTTGTTGCTGTGAGGTGACAGTGCTAGTTACTGCACCACCATGCCACCTTAATTAATATCATAATTATTAATCATAATTAACAGTATGGCTGCTTTGATTGACAGGTAAGTGGCATTTGGTAGCTTATTAGAGCATACAGGCATCATTCGACCTGCTTCAGGTCCGCCGATGGTCTACGTATTTGCCGACACTTAGATTAGATTACAAACCTATGGGTGACGTCACTCACGGTCTGTCCATTCCTTACATCATAATCCAGCATCAATGTGTATAAACTCTCCAGAAAAGCAGCAGTTTTATCATATTTCCTCTTTAGACTGGCATCACACCTACTGCACTCTTCTTCCTCTGTCTGTATGACATTCAGTGTCTGCTACATGTGCCCATCAAATGATGCAAAAGTCAATTTGTATTGCGTTTGACATGTGATGTTTGACATTTGCATAACCAAAGCTTTTCTCCAACAAGGCAATATTTTATGTCTGTCTGTCTTCCTAGGTGATAGAGTGCATTACTCAGGGCAGGGTACTGGAGCGCCCCAGGCTCTGTCCCAAGGAAGTCTACGATATTATGCTTGGCTGCTGGCAGAGGGAGCCACAACAGCGCCTTAACATTAAAGACATTCAGAAGATGCTGTTTACTCTGATGAAAGCCACACCAGTCTATTTGGACATACTGGGATAGAAATGGATACAAGAGGGAAGGAATAAAATATATTATAGGTTGGACTAGATCATCAATAGATTAGAAATGTGTTCACTCAATCAGAAGAAAAGTGATTGCCTTGGAGTGGGAGTCCAGCCTGGACTCTGATGGAGCCATCTGAATAGGGATTACACATGGACTTGTCATACTTCCAACTGCCTGACACATAAGAAATGGAATGAATTAACTAAAGTGGAGTGATGCGTGTTGAATTGGATTTGAATTAACTGGATTACATTGAACTGTATTACAATATAATCAAAGGAAATGTCTTGGATCTTACCTAAATGGTTGGGATTGGGTTTGTGTTGTCATGCTCCTTTTCAAGGAACTCATGACTAAAAAGACTTGACTATGAAGTATGGATTGCGTTAAACTGGACTGAACTGGATTAACCTGATTGTGCTAGTCTGGTATGGTTTACCATAATTTCCTAGCCTATGCATTTCATCCAAGATTGTCATTTACGAGGCTTGGTAAAGCCTTTGACCTAGTCTGGCAGAGTCTGGCTCAGCTCAGCTTGGCTACATTTAAAATATTTTCTCTCAGATTATATTGACCTCACCTCGACATTGTTTTATCTGTGTCCCTTGATAAGTCAGACATGGGTTGGTTTAGCTCATTTAAGATACATTTCACAAATCCTAAATAAATTAGTGATCTTACTTACTTGTATTTTTGCCTGGCCATCAAACAGTAAAAACATCCTCAAGTTTTTCAAGTGAACATTGTGGTTCATCTTCATATTATCATTGACTATCATGGGTATTTGTTATAGCCATGACCAGAATTGTCCAAGGAAAAAAATGCTGACAGTAAAACCACATTCCAGTCAACAGCAGTCAACAATAGACAAGGCAGTTGAGGCTTAACGTTAACATGATGTTCTGTTCTGTACAAGAACGGACAGCATGCATAGTCAAACATGTCATGTATAGCAGCCATTTTGCTCTGAAGCGCTCTTATTTTATCTACAAAGCCTTCATAGATCGACCTTCTGTTAGCCCACTGAGCTGTTCTCTTCTGCAAGAACCTTGCCAGGCCTTCCAATCCTGAGCCTAAAGGCATGGCCTGAGTGACTGTGTCCCCATAGAGATGGACCTAAGTGCCTCCTACTTCTTTCTAAACACCGGGAACTCAAAAATAGTCTTTCAAAAAAATAAAAAATAAAAAATAGCACTTTTACATTTTGTTTATCTGCTTAAAAGTGTACATCAGCTGTAAACTTTCCTTGTTTTTCTTACAAACAAACCTACTTCCAGCAATCTATTTATTGCAAATAAATAAATAAATCAAAAACAGAAAAAAAAAAATGAATCTACGCTTTGCAGCTTGACAAGAACGTCAAACTATACCCAGGGCCCATTTTCTGTATTAAAAAAAAACATATTCTATACAGTTTTTACAGTTTTTATTTATTTTTATTTTTGACCTCTGCCATGCTCCAAAGCCATTGGATTATCCTGCCACTGGATAGAGAAACATAAACACAGATAAACTGAAAAGAGACAAACAGGATACTCGGAGGGAGCCTTTAAAGATTTTTGAAAGTGAATCATTTTTATGTAGTGCGGTATAACTGGATCCACTCTTACATCAGATCCTGGACATGATCAAGCGACCAATAGCTTGATGGCCACATACAGTCTCAACTGAAAGGATGATAGAGCTACTAGTCAGTGAACAAAATCATGTTTCAAATTAATGTATATACTGTAAAGCTCTATGTCTTGAGATATGTTAACTTATTTCTTTTTCTCAAGTTTGATTATTTTTAGCTTCTTGATGTGTTGTTATATACTTTAGTGAAAGCCAATATATTTTGATAATATTTATTTTCCACTGTTAATTTTTAATTTATCAAGTCATAGAATGTCTTTTCAACATTTTAGAAGAATCTACATTTAAATCATTTCTATTCATTGTACTTTTAGTTTATGATTTGATGGCAATGTATGAGTCAGGACACTAGAGGGAAGATGTCAAGTTATTGAGTTCTTCAGTCTAATGGAACAGTTAAACATTTTGTGATTTACTTTTGTTTGCCATTCACAACCCAGAGACCAATAAAAGACATCTGGCATCAGTTTCATCCCTGTAGGTAGTAGGGGGAAACTGCTAGCCTAGCTCCCACAAAACTGACACACACACACACACACACACACACACATGCTAAACTGTAGATGAGTTGCCTTAACAGTGCAATGGCAAACATTTGTTACAGCTTTGTAAATGATAGCCATGTATTAGTCATCTATTTAAAGGTAAAGACAGGGTGACAGTTACTCTGTCCCTCAAGTGTAAAAAGGTTTACCGTGGTCAACTGTGAAATATCTACATGTAAACTGTCCTACTACTCAGTGTAGTGATGTTTTATTGTCATTGTTGATATTGTTGTCCAAGAACTAGTTTCATCTTTTGCTAAAATAATTTCACTCCAAATTTTTACCTAGCATTAAAGCTGAAATTGAGATAAAAATGCATCAAGCTTGAACAGATGTAATCACCTGTGCTTCCTGGGGGAGATAGGATAGATAAATCTGATCCTAGTTCTCTTCTAAATTTCTGTGTGCAGCCTAAGGTTTTTTACTGGAGTTTTTCTAAGCCTTTTGAAGTACTGAACTATTGTATGAAACAGTGGTTGTCTTCTGATTTGACTAACAACAGTAACAATTATATTTCATAAGTATGAATATTTATGAAGATGGAGTTTTAGCAGGAAACTTGTGTAAGTTACAGTAGCTCTTCAGTCCCAATGGTAACTCACAGCTTCATGTCTTTCACACTACAGAAAGAGACATTAATGTAAGAACACACATGTGGTGGATCAGTAGACTTTGTTTTGCTGTGCATCTTTCTCTCACTGTGATTTTTTTTTTCTGAATGTCCTCCAGGAAGTCATGTTTTACCAATCAGGTCTACTGGGTGCTTATAAGAAGCAGCTTTATTAGAACCTCATTCTGCATGCTCATAGGTTAATGCACTCATGTGTAGCACTCTTCATGGATATGGCTTACACATGACTAAGAGTGTATACACTGTTTGTAGAACAGAGACCTGAGGGCCATGTGTGCTCACACCTCTGTGGTTGGTTGCATGAAGATATGTCCTCATCTTAAACCACTCTTAATGTAAGATTTTTTAAGACTGAACATGACACAAAAAATGTGCCTTGCTTTATTCACTAGAATTTGACAGCTGGAGTACTAAATATATGCCTCAAACAGTACTGATTGTACAGACATTAGCTGTAAGCTAGCTAGTTGGGGTATGATGGAATGTTTGATTTTTTTCTTTGGTTTCTGGAGATCAGGTGAGTTTTAAATGTTGAAACTTTTTTGAATCTCCAGCTTTATTGCTTCTTATATTAACTGTACAATCCACTGTTGCTAAGTGACCCTGCTGTATTGTGTTCTTATTCCAGCATACAACAAAACAGATCCAATAATAGCAATCCTTGGCAATTCAACAGACCCACAAACATCACCATTTATTGTGAGATTATTGTAATCCATAAAAGTGGTCATTTTTTTGCATTTTGCTGTAAATTTGTTGAATACTTGTGTTTTAGCTACAGGTTTCATTTACATCATTAGCATTCATCCTAATGTGCACATACTACATACACATACTAATTTACAATAGGCACCATCATGTAAATTTTCATTTTTTTCTCACAGATTTGTGTTAAAACACAAGCACAAAATTCAAAATCCCAGCTGCGTTTTCAGTGTGTAAAAATCCAAATTCAGTTGTACTGTATTATCACTGATTGCAGAATATCTTCCCTGTAGACAGAAAGTGAACATTTTCAAATGAATGGTAAAATTGAATCTGAGATACTTTCTCTTTCTGCAATGTATATCATGTCTCATAGGATCCCTTTGGTATAGTAAAACTTGAAAAACTTCACAGATGGTAAACAAGAGTTGCTAAATGTTAGTCAGAGACTTCACTGACCAGGAATATTATATTGTTTAAATTTTCCAACTGACAAAGGTAAAAGTCAAACAGTGCACTAATTGTAACTGTAAACAAGTCAAGTTACATGTCACACGTTTTAATCAACAAGTAAAGCAATAATTGGCTTTTTTCCATCATTCTGTGAGCAACTGTGATCTGAGTCTGTGGACAGCAGGGCACAGTGAATGGAGTGTGGAGTCTGTCACCAGCAGCTCACTGTGGCTGCGTATTCTTGCTTAATTCATACATCCAATATTTCAAACGTATTTGTCAAAAAATAACCCCTGTTTTCGTAAGCATCATTGTAAGTGCAAGTGGAGCTTTAGAAGAAGGAAATGTTCCATTACCTTAGCAGTAACTTAATACAGCATTTTTCCAGGAATTAAAGTAGCCAGCTGGACTCAAATGAGTAGCTTATGGAAGGCATTGCAGCAGATATTAAATCATTTAATAATGCAGACATTTTGAGGAAGATGCTCTGCCATCAGACGATCTTATCACAGAAGACAGCTGGCTCTAATGAGTAAATGTGCCTACTGTTTACCAAAAAAAACTTTAACCAATGAAATGACATGTGGTATACTTCCTGTGATTGGTTTGAATGCCGTTCACACCAGAAATGAAGACAGTTTGAAGCTGACCAGACAGCAGTTATTTGGTCTGCACCAGTCTAAGTTCATGCAAATCACACCAGGGGGGTAAAAATTCAGTTCAAGCAGCTTAAACAAGTTTGGTGTGAACCTACCCTTAGAAAGGCCAGTGACACACTCTCATTTTAAGAAGCCATAACATTCTGAAGTACTCTTAGTGAGTGAGTCAGTAGACTTAGCTGATGATTGGAGGACAATGATCTTTCCCTAGCCTTAACCACGCCAGAGTTGTGTAGGCATGACATAATCAAAAACATTGGAATTAATCAAGGTTTATGCGAATAACACAAAACATTCTGTCATGGTGGTAGGGGTCAAATTTTGCCAAAATATGGAGTATATCAGCATCTCAAAATCTAAAATGCACCAGTACAAACTAAAGGCCAAAAGGCCTTCAGGACTCTTCACTCAGAACCCATATGAAAGATCTAAAGCACCATAAGAATGCTGTGTTACTACATGCAAGGTTCCTGGAGGACACAATCAGTGACAAAATACAGCTGAAAGTGCCCTGTGTCATCACAGGCTTAAGCTGTCAATGAGGGAGCCTCAGATGTATACTTTAGTACTTCTAATGGCATTCTGTTGGCTCATGACATCACATTTCTATTGTTTCTAGTGCTTTGTTTAGTCTTTCAGCAAATCCAGCTGTGTTTCTATCGACATAGTTTCATGTGCAGTTTGAAGTAAGATGAGAAAAGGTTTATGGAAACAGTAAAAAAATGACAAAAAAGATTTGGCATTTGCTTAAAAGTGAATTCTCTTAATGGGAAGTGGAAACACTTTTTGAATAAGTTCTGACGTAGCATTTAACATTTAACTCATGACTGATCAGCTGTTTCCACTTTGTCATTGCTCCCATGGCTCTACAAGACATCCAGAGTTGCACTCTCTCTGCTGAAATGGTATTATTATTATTATTATTATTATTATTTATTCCAGCAGGAGAATTTGGCCCACTTATGTATGTGCGCATATCGCAATGAACCAACTAACACTAATGATCGGATGGAAAGACTTTTCCCAAATAATTTAGGATTCTATTCAAATTTGTGATACATTTGGATGGAAACACAGCTAGTGTTCTTTCTGTATTTATTGTATCTGACTGGCTCATGCACTCCTGCATTTACCCCCTCTTACTCACAAGTGCTATCCTGCATCATGTTTCCCACACAATGTATTTAAGCTGTATTTAATATGTTACAACCATCATTACTTAATAATAAGTCAGTGTCTTTCTCGTATGTGCTCTCTCTCTCTCTCTTTCTCTCTCTCTCTCTCTCTCTCTCTCTGGTTAACGTGTTGTGTCTGTCTCCATACAATCATTTATAACTTTATGTATTCAAATAATTTGGCATCCGCACTGTTGTTTTTTTGTTTGTTTTTTAATAAAAAAGAAAGCTGAGATGTGGTGGCTGTGTGATTGTGACTTATTAAAAGTTACTTCATCTCTAAATAGCTGTGTCCTCTTTTCTTTGTCTTTGTCCTTACTTCACACAGCACCTCCAATAAAAGTTGGAAGTTAATCAGAAAATAATGCATTAGTGAACATGATTATCCACTATAACTTTTAGTGAAGTGATCAATTACTAATTAGCTTCCAAAATCATATGAATACTTCAAACATTCATTCAATTTTGTGTCACTTAACAAGCTTATTTTATTATTTAAGAATTTTTCAGTAATTACCAATTGATCACTCGTGCTATACAATGAACACTGTCTATCTTGTCTTATCTCCTAGCAATACGAACAACTGGACATGAGAAAGCTACTTCTTTAAGAATTGTCACAGCACTTATTGTTGCACTAATGCTTTCTTATCACACTATACCTTGACTGTTCCCTTCTCTGTAAGTCGCTTTGGATAAAAGTGTCTGCTAAATGACTAAATGTAAATGTACTGTATGCCACCAGTGAATATATGCGCACTGTAAGAACCACGCACCTGACTTGGTTTTTCAAGAAGTTGCTTGTGAAGTCTTGTCTGCTTGTATGCAACAGTATGTTACATTTTAAGAGGAAAACATGCTTGAGTACATCAATAAAGGCAACAGATGCAGCATGTTCCTGAAAAATGTTTATCATAAACTTGGAAAACAAGGTGACATAACATAAAAACGCTCTCCCCACCAATCCAAAACAGTAAAAAAAACGTGAACTTACTTAAATGAATAAAAATACAATGGAGCAGCATCCATATTAATGTGCAAACAATAGAATCTGTTTCTGTGATTGTGGTATGTAGAAGCACAAGTCTGACGTTTGAGGCCACTGCACAAGATCAACAGAAATCAGCTAAAGCAAAATGATCTTGAACAAACCTACAAGAAACCAGCATCTATTTTAAAGTGCAAACAATGAAAACAAACCAACAATAAGAATAATAGTTATGTTGTAGTTTGATAGTTGATTACCCCACTAACACAAGTCACAGCTTCCCTGTCATAGTAGCTTAGTTTTGCTTATAATCTATAAAAAGGCTTATATGCCTTTTTAAGCATGTAAATGCTTCGCACAACAAATGAGTTGGTTTGCCTGGCTACAAATAAAGACAGGTACTTTTGATTCTCCCAATATACACTGAACAAAAATATAAATGCAACAGTTTTTTCATAAAAATGAACCCACTCAAGTCGGTTACGACGACGAACTGGAGTCAGGTCGAGACCCCGATGAGCACGACGAGCATGCAGATGAGCTTCCCTGAGACGCCCTCTGACAGTTTATGCAGAAATTCTTTGGTTATGCAAACCGATTGTTGCAGCAGCTGTCCGAGTGGCTGGTCTCAGACCATCTTGGAGGTGAACATGCTGGATGTGGAGGTCCTGGGCTGGTGTGGTTGCACATGGTCTGCGGTTGTGAAGCTGGTTGGATGTACTGCCAAATTCTCTGAAACGCCTTTGGAGACGGCTTATGGTAGAGAAATGAACATTCAATTCACGGGCAACAGCTCTGGTGGACATTCCTGCTGTCAGCATGCCAATTGCACACTTGCGTCATCTGTAGCATTTTGCTGTGTGATGAAACTGAACATTTTAGCGAAGCCTTTTATTGTGGCCAGCCTAAGGTACACACCTGTGCAATATATTTATGCTGTCTAATCAGCATCTTGACATGCCACACCTGTGAGATGGGATGGATTATCTCGGCAAAGGAGAAGTGCTCACTATCACAGATTTACAGATTTGTGAACAATATTTGAGAGAAATGGTTATTTTGTGTATATAGAAAATGTTTTAGATCTTTGAGTTTAGCTCATGAAAAATGAGAGCAAAAACAAAAGTGTTGCATTTATATTTTTGTTTAGTGTATATTGAGGTTGAACTTGCAGCTTGGGGGCCCCCTGGTGGTGCATCCACATAGTCTGCATATAGCAAGAAACGGCTCTGCCTGCAGCTTCAACTGGGTTGAGTCAGAACAACAAAAGTCATTTCATCTGGAAGTGAAAAATAGAAGCAAAGGTTTGATTTGAATTAGACTCTGCCTTATCGATCACCATGATCTAAATATTGGAATTATTCTCCTCCACAGTTCTTTGCTTTTTTTTTTTTTTTTTAGTTTTTTCAAGCTTTATTTTTAATAGAGACAGCTGAAGAGTGACAGGAGTGTGGGGAGAGAGATGTAGAATGACATGCAGCAGAGAGCCACAGGTCAGATTCAAACCCTGGGCTTCTGCAGCAAGGACTGAGCCTTTGGACATGGGGCGGATGCTCTACCAACTGAGCTAAATGCCGCCCCTAGATCTTTGCTTATTTGGCCTACTTTTAACCCTCTGAAAATGATGGTGGATCATCTGGCTTTAACATTAACGTCTTTTGAAGGCCGTTAGATTTTAAGTTAGTGCTGAAGCCTTCCATAACACTTATATGAATTTTAAGATTACAGTGAATCTATTGACACTAAACATGTCATGTTATTTTACTGGGAAAGTTGTCCTTACCACAAGATCTGTGAGGCCTCATTGATTGCTTGTAATATTTGCTTTGTCGTCAGACAGCTGTTGGAAGTTTTAAATAACCTTTTTATGTGGCAAAAATCTATTTTTCTGCTGACCCTGTCCACAGCAGCGCATAGCTCTACTTCTCTACTGTAGCTAGAAGTACCTCATACAACCCCACTTCAGAATACCACAACTGTACCGTTGAAGCTGCCACATGTAAGATTCTGAGACATTCTATGTATTCATTTCATGTTTGAATCAGTTTTTTAATGTTGTTAATGGGTGAAGCAGTTGTAATGTAGCTTAAAATAAATATAATTAATAAAATGAACCCTTCCATGAATTTCTCAGTTGCCAATGACTGTGAAGGACAAAAAATGAATTTAGCATAAATAATTAATTGCAGAAATAATTAAATATTTGAATTAATTAATTAATCTTCAGTTCTGATATTAACAGCTAAATTCAAACCCTATAATAATTTTAGGAGAGCTATTTATGTAAAGGCATCCTAAATTGAGAAAGACAACAGAAAGAAAATCTAAACAATATAACCAGGGGGGGACTATACGTTTTTCAGAGCACCTGGAGAAAACCCACAGAACATGATGTAACTTTAGTCCTCCCTCCTCTTCTTCCACCTCTTTGGTTTCCTCAACCCCAGAAAGTGACAGGTTCTCTTCCAGACAAAAGGTGGTTCTGCTGTCCTCTCTGGAACATTTCCTACAGCCTCTTTCTGGGATTCAGGGACCAGTGCAAGACTGATGGTTTCCTGCTGCTCGCACTGCTTCGCCTCAACGACTTCAGCCTCCTTCGGTGGTTGGTTGTCATCACGGCCGGTGATTTTTTGGGGAGCCTCTCTCTCAGCCTTGAGCTCAGTGGAGAGCTTCAGGTTCAGTGAGATCAGAACACTGAGCTGAGTTTTCAGCTCGTTCTCCCAAAAATCTTCTCACTTTCAAGGGCATTTTGCTGCAGGACAGTGATCTCCTCTGCCATCTTTTGACGGAGGGCTTCCTGCTCAGCCCTCAAGTTGTGGATTGCACGGCAGTCCACTGACACAGAGTCTGCACAGTAATGCTGTAGGTTCCAGTTGCAGGTCTCTGACGAACAGATGTATTTTGTATCAGTCGTTTGTCTCTTGCAAATTGTCTTTTCTTGCACTTTCTCTCCTTGGTGTCACGTGTTACACGGGACTCACACCGAACGCGGAACGGAAGCGGAACGGTATATTTGCCCGGCGCCAACTCACACCGGACGCGGATCAGCCGCGGAACGGCAGCGGAGCGAGCCGGCCGTATTCACGCGAGATCGCGAGATCACGAGAGAATCCTGGACATACCCGAGACCCCGCGAAAAACAGTGTATAAAGAAAACAACAACAACAAACAGCTGACTTTGCTTCTCTGACGTGGAGGAGATTATAAAAAGCATCTGTTGTGTCATAAAGGATTGTGTGTTGTTCCACTTCAACAATTAGTCTCTCGTTGAGACCCTTTGATCGATCTTTGATCACCTGGTGCCACCGGTCATGACGTAACGTTGATGTGAAGTTGTAAAAAGCTACATGAACTGAGTATTGTGTTTTATTTTGAAAGGGGGCGGAAGTTTATTACGTTGATTCAAGGCCCGGTTTCCTGTCTGGTGCGCAGTGCTCTGTTGAAATTTACGAGGTTTAGCCGCGGCTCGCGGAAGAAATAGAAATCCTGCGGAAAGCTCGCGCCGTGGTGCGGAGAGCCGCTTCTGGGACGCTTCTGATCCGCGTCTGATCCGCGCCCGGTGTGAGTGCTCTCATTGACTAGACTGGATTCTATTTGCTACGGTGACCGCGGCGGTGCCGTTCCGCTTCCGTTCCGCGTCCGGTGTGAGTTGGCCTTTAAAATGTCTGAAATCACCTGACTGACTGAATCTTATATACAGACCTGATGATGTCACAATGCATGTCACTTTAATGTGAGTTGCATTCTATTTTGCTATGATCTGTACAGTTCCACTTCTCCCTCCCTTTTTTCTCTGAGTTGTTTACATTCTAAGTCACAAGCTGTGAATCAAATGCAAACACATGGGCTACCCCACTCTGATAGGACTGCCAACATGGTGGCAACCAGAGTTACCACACTCTTCAGAAACCTGCAGTTGATATCACGGTTATTACACCCATGTTTTATACTGTCTGTGGTCTGCTTCAGAGCACGATGCTGGTCTTGGCTACAAGAGGGATGGGTCTATCCGGTTCTGTGTGGATTATCACAAGGTGAATGACGTTTCACAGTTTGATGCCTATCCAATGCCCCGGGTCGACGAGCTCCTGGATCGCCTGGGCACTGCTTGCTATTTTTTAACGACGCTGGATTTGACCAAAGGCTACTGGCAGATTCCCTTTTCTCCAGAGTCTAAGGAGAAAACAGTCTCCTTCACTCCATACGGTGTGTACCAATTTGTTATACTTTCATTGACTACATCTTCAAACAATACTGTGCCTGAATAGGCATAACCCTGAAAGAGAGAGAGAGAGAGAGAGAGAGAGAGAGGAGGGAGGGAGGTAGAGTTTCCCAGCAGTCTAATCCTATGGCAGCATAACTAAGGGATGACCTGAGCCAGCCCTAACTATAAGCTCTATCAAAAAGGAAAGTCTTAAGTCTACTCTTAAAGGTGTTGACCGTGTCTGCCTCCCGAACCCGGAATGGTAGTTTGTTCCACAGAGAATTAACACAAATAGTTAATCTTCAAAACAGTTACTTGAAAGGGTATATACTCTATATACACTTGTCTTGACTGAGAAATTGTAATTTACTACTTAAAAAAGCCCTACTTTGGCCTGAAAGTTGAAAGCTGTTTTAAGCCATCATCACACTTGTGGCCAAGAATATAATACATCCTAAGTAATGAGTGAAAACTATGGGTATGAATGGAAACATTTAAGGGACTTAAGCTCAGCTCATGTCACTAAGTATCCCTTGCTGTTGTGCTGCATTTGGGTCCTACACAAGCCCGTTTCAGCTCAGTGCTTGCATGGATGGGCCATCCATGAGAATACTTTTAAACATAAGAATACCTAAAGAATGGGAGGTCTTGACATACACTTACTTGAACTGAACAAGATTAACTGAGAAAGACAAAGGGAGACAAGGACTATTTATAGATGAGGAGAGTGAAAACAGGTGAAACCAATCAGGGAGGGGAAAAGGTGGGAAAATGCCACAAAGGGAGGAAGTCAGAAACGGAAAAGGTGAGTACAAAATAAAACAGGAAGTGCTTGAACAGAAAACACTGAACATGGACATGACTAAATTTAACATACTTGACAAGACATAACAGGTATGACAACTGGAAACACTTTTACAGAGAGCTGACAAACTCTAAGCCTAACAAACACTTTTGGCGTTGGAGATTTCCCAAATTTATGTTATATTATATTATATTTATTTTTATTTTTTATTGATTCGGAACACAGTGCTGGAAAAATAGACAATGATGATAATAATTAATTAAGGTAATTCACCTGTGCATAATGCTGTCCCTCAGAGGACAGCATTATGCTACAATGTGAACACCCTAACCCCATAAAGCCAATAGAGAAAGGATGATGAAGATGAGATGTTGTACTGTATGTCTGTTAATGAGAAACTAAAGCTTTTGACACAGGACATCATGCCATCATAATCACCACCCTGTGTGGAGGGTGTGGGATGAGAAAAGAGACACTTTGAAAGACAGATAAGAGTCGCTCGAATTTCACAGTGAAGCTAAGTGATAGAGAGGGAAAGGCAGAGATGCAACACAATCCAGAGAGAAAAGCTGAAAGATAGATAGGCAGATGGGAGAAAAGCCATTATCTGATATCACCACTGCAACTCTGATCCTGCCAATCTGTTCCCTGATTGGTTCAATCAATTCTATGGAGACCAATCAGGTCCAGTACTGACCTTCCTATATTTCTGTGTGTGTAGTTTCAAAGATGGAGGGAGAGATGTGGGGAAATCATGATGGCAGAGGCAGATAGTACAGAAGTGTCAGCCACATCCTGTCACTACTTTTTCCGTTTGATTCTGTTTTATTGGAAATTGTCTGATGTGAGTAACCTTTTAAAAGAAAGTCTCACCCAGAAGCCCGTTTATAACGCCTTTTAGCCTTGAACTCAATTTTGTATTTTTAACTTACTAGCCCAATAGTACAGGACTTACATCTATGGACATTTGTTTGTGTATCTGATTGAACACGCTCATGTACTGTATCTATTTACAGCATTGAGTAGGAATTAAAAGTCTTAGGACCACAAATCTAAAATATATTCGGATTCATCCACTGTGTATTGTGAATGTCTGTACCAATCCTTTTCAATCCATTCAGAACATTTAGTCCAGGGATTTCCCAATGTTGTTTTACAACCATTCACAGCTGTGCCTGAGAAGCATTAAAAAGTTTTTTTCCCTGTATTCTGTTTTACACTTACCCAAATTACACACAATCCATCTCAATATCAGATAGGTTGAGAATCTTTCTAAGTTGTATTGTGGTTTTAAGAACCCACTGTCAACAGAGCAACACTATGTTTTAACCCGTATCTAAAACATCCCAGAGTTCCTGGCTATTCACTTGATTGCAGAGTAAACATGCCCTGAGCTGTAACAGCTCTCTTGTTACAGCAGCAGTTAATTAGGTTGGTCAGGAGAGAGCTTTATTGATCAGCTCAGTTAATTGGTCATTTAATTGTCCAATCCCACAGGCCCGTTCACCAACACAGCTACTGTTTCAGGCTGTATGTGTATTTTAAAACGTGTGAGAATTGAGGGTGTGCACAAAAACCGCAGGACCCACAATACACTGTCTGCACTAACAGCCTGATACCATAAAGCTATAAATTTTACAGTCAGAATACAACTACTACTACTACTACTCCTGCTACTAATAATACTAATAATAACAATAATAATAATAACCTGATTTATCCTATTCTCAGGATCATGAATAGCCACAGCAGATTTTAGGGCATTGTTGTCCAACCAAAAATCTCTACTGCTAAATCTTTTTTGTAGGAGATCAAAAACTTCATCTACAAAACAATGTTCTGGATATTTATTCCTGTATTCGTGTAGCAGAAAACTGGGGTTTGTATAATGGGGGAAGTTCTGTAAACTGCAGTTCCAACAACACATGGTGTTTTGTTATGGAAGCAAAGAATCTGTTTACACTGACAAAGTCTAAGAAATTTAACACAAGGCTCTTAATTCATCATCAAAAGAAACTGTGTGAAGAAACATTTGTCAGTGAGTTGGAGAACACACTTATGCAGATATGCAGTAAATAGGGTCATTGAGCGGGTGGGGTTCTTAGACACAAACCCCACAGGACAACATGCTGTACTACTTTCAGTTTCACATTACCACAGCCAAAGTCTGCAGGGAAGGAGTAAGAAAGAAAGTAAAGACGGCACATGAGAAAGAGAGACAGCAGAGAGGGACACGAGGGCAGACAGGGGTAGAAGGCAGCTCCTCAGAGGCCCACCTATATTGGATTTTTAACAAAACAAAATATGAAACTGGAGCATGTGGTATGATATCTGTACTATGATTTATGATTAGTAAATTATTTAGTAGTCTGAAAGCCCCTCTACCTACGGTAAGGGCTATTGCCAAGGGGCTGAGTGAGTCATGTAAATGTAATACTGCCTAACCTCAGTGACAGAGACACTGATATGAGACAGTTATGAAGTCATACTTAGACTGGTTTTCAAGTCCAGGCTAACTGCTTAGAATGCTGTTGTTATTTTTTTAATGCTGGTAATTATCCTATTAACAAAGTTTGTTTTCTCATGATAAGGTGATTTGTCGCTTTATCTTGAGAAAACAAGATGAATTATCAAGTGTTTTGTCACTGAAGTTGAAGCTGAAGTAACAGAACTGAATGTGTGGAGCAGAATGGACAACTAAGTTCTAGCTGTTGAACCTACTGCTTCACAGGTGACTGCACTTCAGAAACTTGATCATTTTTCTTTTTATTGTTAATAATTTAATAATTTAGTTTTTCATATACAAGACACACCATTTTTATAATGTTTTATGCATAAGACATTGTTTTTGTGTTAATGCAGGAGATATTTTAAAATGTATGTATGTTATGGTCAGATTCATTTAATTAAGTTGTAGAGTGGTTTGCCCTGATCCTGATGCTGATCCTGATCTTGGTCACTCGGCAGAGAATCAAACTAGAGGTACACTGGAAGCATAATAATTGTAAGCAGCTTCTGTGGTCTGCAGTGAAATTGATCAGTTTATCATGCTTTTAACACATGGACAGCAGCAACATATAAAATAAACTGAATCATTTAATAAGTAGAATTACACATTAAATAATAATAATAAGGAAAGGAAATAAGCAAGATTACAGGGACATCATAGACTTTGTCGATTGGTGCGATCTCAACCACCTCCAAAGCAACACCAGCAAGATGAAGTGACTGACTTCTGGAGAAAGACGCCCCAGACCAGACCAGTGAACATCCAGGGATTGGATATCGAGATGATGGGAGCATACAAATACCTGGGTGTTCACCTTGACAACAAACTGAACTGGTTTGACAACACAGATGTCCTATACAAAAATGTTCAACGTCGTCTCCACATTGGAGTGTGCAGGACAGGTCATAGAAGTTAAAAACTGTATACAACACGTGTTATAAAAATTAGGATTGTACTGGGCTGCAGATGTTTTAACCATCATCATTTTGGACATAGAAACATAATGCTCATTACTAAGGGGAAAACAAAAAAAGGGAATTGTTAATGGGAAGATGTCCGAGACAGCCCATGTTGAGAAAGAATTGTATAAGAACCACCTGGCAGGGCTCCTCAGGGAGCCTTTTCTCTGTAACCCTTTTGGGTGTTGCACTGTTAAATGCTCCTTCTTGTACAAGAATATTAAATTCAACTTAAACTTTGATACACCGAATCCAGTCTTCCTTATTCAAGGGTTCTTCTTAAAAAAATCTCGTAACAACACGGACCATGTTGACCGTGTCTGCCTCCCAAACTCAAAATGGTAGTTTGTTCCACAGAAGAGGAGCTTCATAGCTGAAAGCTCTGGTTCCCAATCTACTTTTGGACACTATAGGAACCACAAGGAACCCTGCATGCTTTGAGTTTAGTTAACTGATTGGTTTTATCAGACTTGATTGATAAATATAATTAAGTGTCATCGGCATAACAATAAAAATTAATGGAGTGATTCCTAATAATGTTCCCTAATGTTCCCTAATGTTTGGTATGCATGGAGGATTCATCATTGACGTGAACAAACTGAGATCGATCTATAAAAGATGATTTAAACCAGCTTAGGGCGGTTCCTTTGATGCCAATTTGATGTTCCAGTCTCTGTAAAAGAATTTGATGGTCAATGGTGTCAAATGCAGCACTAAGATCTAACAGGACAAGTACAGAGATGAGTCCTTTGTCTGATGCCATTAGGAGGTCATTTGTAACTTTGACTAATGCGGTCTCTGTGCTATGATGCACTCTAAATCCTGACTGAAAATCCTCAAATAGACTATTGTTATGGAGAAAGTCACACAGCTGATTAGCTACAGCTTTCTCAAGTATCTTAGACAGAAAGGGAAGGTTTGATATCGGTCTGTAGTTGGCTAAGACCTCTGGGTCTAGAGTGGGCTTTTTAAGAAGAGGTTTAATTACAGCTACCTTAAAGGACTGTGGTACATATCCTGATAATAAAGACAGATTAATCATATCCAATAACGAATTACTAACTACAGGTAAAACATCCTTGAGCAGCCTGGTTGGGATGGAGTCTAAGAGACAGGTTGACGGCTTAGCTGCAGAAATGATTAAAGTTATTTGATGAAGGTCGATGGGAGAAAAACAGTCTAAATACATATCAGGTTTTACAGCTGTTTCAAAACTTGCTGTATCAGAATGCAGATCAATGCCTGTTGAGGGCAAGAGGTGATGGATTTTGTCTCTAATAGTTATAATCTTATCATTAAAGAAGCTCATGAAGTCATTGCTACTTAGACCTAAAGGAATAGATGGTTCAGTAGAGCTGTGATTCTCTGTTAGCCTGGCTACAGTGCTGAAGAGAAACCTGGGGTTGTTCTTATTCTCCTCTATTAAAGAAGAGTAATAGGCTGCAGGTTAGTTAATAGATTCTTACAGTTTTTATCTTTCAACTGATTCTAAGAATTGGTTTTCAGATATAACTTAAACAATGCTTTTCTTTCTGTACTTAATTTTCAGTAATTAATCACTACACTGTCAAACATGAAACTGGTCCCCAGATGTCACACACATACATGCAAAGACACACACCAAATCCATACTGGTGAACTAACTAAATCTATAATCCAAACTGTGTAGAGTTACACAGTAGGAGTCTCTCTCTCTCTCTCTCTCTCTCTCTCTCTCTCTCACACACACACACACACACACACACACACACACACACACACACACACACACACACACACACACACACACACATACACACACACACACAGCTCTCTCTAACACTTAGTATAGAATTACAGAGCAATTGGAACACATGGTCTTTGAGTAAATTTATCAGCAGGAGTTCTCAGGTTTAGTTTCATTAATATTTAAAAGGAAACAGCAGTAAGTCTTCCATCCTGGTTTGCAAAATGTCAACATTTGCTGTTTTATCTACTTTAAATAAACTTATGTATTCTTATTAATAATCTTAATTAATAAACTAGAACATTTCCAAAAGAAATTTTGAGTGTGCCTAAATCTGGCCCCGTTGCACCAATACATTATTATTGACACTGCAGTAGCACAAAGACTTCAATAAAGTTAGTCAAAGGCAGGCTTGAGGTTGCCAAGCAACCAGGGTCAGCTGCAGGTCAGAGCACACCTGCAGTTAATTGCTCTGACCTGTGTGTGAGTTTGAGTGACTGCTGAGCGACACAGAAAATCTCTAAATGAACACTCTCTAACCACTGGCCAGGAACGACCAAAATGACGGTGAGCATCCTCATCTTGTCGACCATGTGAATGACGAGTTTCAATGGTTAAAGTTAAAAAATGTGACCTGGGGAGATAAAGAAAGAACAGGTGCCCCATGCTCCTTTGGGAAATTTCTCCTCTTCAATTTACATGGGAGTAGATTGGACCGTGGGGGGGGTGTTGCTGGCGCATCAGTGCATTTCCTGCCTATTCTAAACTATTCTGTCTGACAACTTCAGCAGTGTTATCACTGCAACCCCATTGGATTTTCCTATGTTTGTCCGAGTCTGAATTTTGAGAAAAAAAAGTCAGAATAATGAGGAAAAAAGTAAGAATTGAGAAAAAAAGTCAGATTAATTCTACACCTACATGTCCCAGTGAGTTTCTCTCTATCACTAAGTGCAATGAATTTTCTGCCTACTTTCATAACAAGATTTCAACAATTAGAACTAATATTCATCAAACAAGGTCTTTTAATGTTTTAGATTGCACTAAGCACTTTAATTATACCATGCACTCGTTTACTCAGGTTGATGCTGAGGCACTTAGTAAGGTGGTATCAGAGCTAAAACCCTCCACTTGCACACTTGACGCCATACCTACCTCGTTTTTTAAATCTGTTTTTAGCTCGCTTTTAGAGGAAGTCCTCCACATCATCAGTCACTTATTATTTACTGGCACTTTCCCCAGGTTTAAAAAACGGCAATAGTCAAACCACAACTTAAAAAAACTAACCTAGATTCCTCAGACTTTAACAACTACAGGCCAATCTCAAACCTCCTGTTTTAGGTAGGATTTTAGAAAAAAAATGTTTTTAAACAAACTAATAATTTTCTTACAATTAATAATATCTTAGAGACTTTGCAGTCTGGTTTTAGAGCGCACTATAGCACAGAAACTGCACTGGTTAAAGTACTAAATGATATCAGTACTGACTCAAACAAACTCTCTGTTTTGGTCCTACTTGATCTTAGTGCTGCTTTTGACACAGTTAAACATAATATTTTACTAAACAGACTTGAAAATTGGGTTGGCCTCTCGGGTGTGGCCTTGAATTGGTTTAGGACATATCTAACTGGGCAATTTCTTATCAGATGTAAATATTATTGCCTGTGGAGTCCATCAAGGTTCTATATTAGGGCCCATTTTGTTCAACATCTACATGCTCCCACTCTGCAAAATTATTAGAAGTCATAACATTGAATTCCATAGCTACACAGACGATACACAACTGTACATTGCGGTATCCCCACACGACCTCACCCCAATTAACGACCTAGTACAATGCCTAGCTAATAGTCATGTGTCGGTCGCGAACGATGGGAGCCGGCTCCCGTCTGTCCACGAGCCGTTCTTTTTTTTCTTTTTTTTACTTTTCCTTTAGGAAAAGTACCTGCAGGCACTGCGGGCATTGGCTACGGGTGTCACATGCATGCTGTGCAACCAGTAATGTGAGGATTGACAAGGAGCATACCACCAAGCAGGGAGGGGTGGGGGTAGCACTGCTGAGAGGTGACATAAGACCAGAGGAGGGAGACACGCTGAAGGAGAGAGAGGAGTGAAGACGAGAGAGGAGTGTGGTGCAAAAATATATTATTTTTTACACTATACCAAAAACATTTTGGTTTTATTTGTCCAGATGTCAGTGGTGGGCATTAACAAAGCACATTTACTTGAGTGCTGTTATTTATTTTATCTTTTTTTCCGTACTTGTGTGGTGTGTGGGTGTGTGTGTGTGTATATATTATATACTATATATCTATATATACTATATAAATTTCTATGTTTAGGTTTTTATAGGCGTTTCCATCTGCTTTGTGTAGCAGAGTGGTTCTTCAAGCAAGTTAGTGCATTCACTGGATGGTTTCAGGGAGTCACAAGGGATTTTACCACTGTAAATTCAATTGGCTAGAGCAAATTATTGAAATTCAAGTGATATATGCGTTCAAATACAAATCACAATCAAGTAAAAACAGTGCTAAATTTGGCTGAATTATAAAAGGTAAAATAAAGAGCCACTTGGGAGCCGAAAGAGCCGGCTCTTCTTGGTGAGCTGAGCCAAAGATCCGGTTCACTAAAAAGAGACGGAATTCCCATCACTACTAGCTAAAATAAATGTCTGGGGGGCAAATAACTTTCTACAACTTAATCAGAAAAAGACAGAAGTAATAAGGTCCGGGCCCAAAGACCAGAGAGAACACCTCTCCTAGCATTTTCAATCCCTGTCCCTAAGGACAAAGGATCAGGTCAAAAACTTGGGAGTGACCCTTGATTCTGACCTCAACTTTGAGGCCCATATAAAAAACATAACCAAAACATCATTCTATCACCTTAGAAATATCACCAAAGTCAGACCACTCATCAACAAGGCTGACACAGAATAACTAATTCATCCTTTTATCACCTCAAGACTTGATTACTGTAAGGCCCTTCTGTCTGGTCTTCCTAAAAGGACACTAGGCCGCTTACAATTGATACAGAACTCTGCAGCCTGAGTACTGACAGACGAGACCAAACAGAGGGCACATTTAACCCCCATTTTAAAAGCCCTGCACTGGTTACCCGTTAGTTTTAGATTTTAAGATTCTCTTATTGGTTTTTAAATCACTGAATGGCCTGGGACCGACCTACCTTTGTGATGCTACAAAAGTATGTATCAAGCAGGTCCCTCAGATCCTCGGCATCTGGAGGTGGAGGTGCACCTAAGGTGCCTGGCCATTCACTGCTGAGTTTTTAACTTTGGTGCTTATTAGTGAATACAGGTCTTATCTACTTTGAATGCAACTGTTCCTAAATTATGCTTTGTACCCTATAGGTCTTAATTTTTCTTGTCTATTTCTGTTTTTACTCTGCTCTGTGAAGCAGAGGCGGTCCTGGCTACATTTACGCCCTGGGCGAACGTCTGTGTGAATCTGCACTTGTTGTGTTGCAAACACAAACCAGACTAGGTTGCCTATGGGTGAAATTAGTTGCATGACATGATGTCAGTTCTAATAGTTGCTAGTTGAGCAAAACTAAATACGACCAAATCCAGTCATCTTCTGTGGCTGATAGCAACATATTGTCAAGAGGCTGATAAACAGCCTATAGCTGCTGTCACTGACGTCACTCACAGAAATCTGCACACCTTTATCTTTGGCACGTTTCTCCTCTTCTTCTTTTCTTTGTTTTCTAAACTGGGCACCTGATGCTTCTTTGGTTTTTTACTTTGGTCCATGATGAAGACTCCACATCATTAACCACTGTACCTTTGCCAACACCGTCGGTTCACCCGTCAATCAACCGGAGTCACGTGAGGTCACGTAGATGACTGAACAGATTTTTCACATAACCCAATTAATTACATGTAGGTATATGGGTCTATGTTAATTCTATGAATGAAATACAATTTATTTGAAGCAGTTTGTGTTGTGTGGCCTGCTGCCTGGGATCAGTCTATCCCTCGCCCCCTCCACCTTGCCTCTTCAGACACACACACAACCTGTATGACTCAGCAGTAAGTTGACGTGACAATGAGGGCGCCCACTCCACTAACCTGACGTGGAAATGAGCGGTATAGAAAACTGGAGAGTTTTTTTTTGTTTGTTTTTTTTCAGGGCGCTCATGCGCCCTCACATAGATTGTGCCCACATTGCCCACAGCAAAAACCGGCCCTGCTGTGAAGCACTTTGGGCTACAATTCTGTATGAAAGGTGCGATATAAATAAATAAAGTTGAGTTGAGTTAAAGTTAAGAAATAAAAGTTATTAATTAAAGTTAATAATTACGGAGCACCACCCTGAAATCAAAGAATAATAACCAAAATATGCTACAGTCTCAAAATTAGTTCACTAAGTGAACAGTGAAGGAGTGAATTCAAGCACTGACATAGAAGAGGTTGGCTTCATTCACTCTGTACAACATTAAAGAGACTAGCAATGTTTGTGTACACACATGTACACAAACATTTCTTTATACCTTTAACTTGTATATATTTTTATGTTATGTATTACATGTCTATACATATAATGTTGTGTGTTACATATATTCATGTATATTGCTGTTTGCACCAGGGATATAATGGAAATGCTATTTCAATTCTCTGTATGTACTGTACACATAGCAGCATTGACAATAAAGTTGACTTGACTTAACAAGTGAGAATTGTAGAATATTGTGAAATATTGTATGAATTTGTAGGATATTAAAGCAAAGTGTGAGCTTAGCTGTAATGTATGGACATTTGTATGAAAAGATGGAATTGTAGGATATTTTGAAATATTGTATGAATTTGTGGAATATTCTAACAAAGTGTGAGCTTAGTGCTCCTTGTGGCCCTTGAGTACAGGCATGAGGTTGCAAAGCAATGGCGCCATCTGCTGGGCCCTAATTAGAGCAGCGTGTGATTTTTCAATGCATTAAATTATTATAGAAAATGTTGAATAATTTGTACAGAATTAGTAGTAGAACTTAGAAAAGTAATAGATGTAATGCATCTGGTGATGTAATTTTATGGTTGTACGACAGGATTTGTGGGAGTAGAACTGGGCGTGGTAGAAAAATAATTAGAATATTTGCATTTCCTGTGGTAATACAGTGTGGATGCCCTCTGCTGAAATGCCCAATGCATCTGTGGAAATTTGTATGAAAAGATAGAATTGTAGGGTATTTTGAAATATTGTGTAAATAGAAATGCAGGATATTTTGAAATATTGTATGAATTTGTAGAATATTCTAACAAAGTGTGAGCTTAGTGGTTAGAGCTTAGGTTTTTTCCATGTTTATCAGCACATTGTACTCTAAAGTATTTACTTAACACTTGAACTACTGGAATTAGTAGAACGACCATATAGCGGTCATTCTGACTGTTCATACTCTGAAAAAGCCGTAAATACGGCTGTGCTGAACCTCATTTTCGTCATGGCATATCTACATTTGAGCCTTCTCTTTAAGTTTTCCAAGAAAGCAGCACCACCTAGTGACCAGAAGTTCCACCACCTCCCCTGGTGTGAAGTTCACTGCTGTGTCATTACATAATATACATCCAGAAATTCCAAAAAACACCACAAACAGGCTTTCAGCAAGCCATCCCCTCTTACTGCTCTATTTGGTGTGAATTTAAGTAATTATAAGTGTGGTGGCCTTTTGTTCACTGCTGGCCAGATGACTGATTCTGTTCAGGTAGAAAGACCCTCTTCCTCCTTCATACTCCCACTGGTTTAAGGAATGCAATATCTGAAGCTAGAAAAAATAACATTCTCTCCAAGAGTCTGTTTTGAGATTCTATGCAATTTGGCAGCTTTTTGGTTGAGCAAATGGGAGCAGAAAATGTAACCCTTAATACAATCTTCTTTCTGTTTCTGTTATATTTGTTTATGTGACTCACTTGTCAACAAGCACACAAAATGACTCTTTGATTCAGCGGTAGTTATTGTTTGAATTCTGTTTGCATTTTGTGAAAATCTTAAATAAAAATACATTGATCAAAAAAAAGTCTTATTAGTCAGTTGTCCTTTAATATATCTTTTGGCTCTGTCTTCAGACAGACAGAATCAGCACCAACAAAGAGTTTAACCTGATACAAGCTTACTGTTATTAGGGCAACACCCTGAAAATAAAAATAAAAAGTTCATTATACAACTGTGTAGGCACAACAACTTAATTGTGGCTTCACAATTCAAGACCATTCAGGCCCTTTGCCTGCTAATGTTGTGTTGTATAGAGCACCTGAATTCAGAAAATCATTCTGACAAACTTTCCTCCTTTTAGAATAATTTCAGCTGTACAAGTCAATAGATAAGAAATAATAAATATCAGAAGCAATATGAAGAAGTACACTTGATATCTTAGCTTTACAAATTTAGTACAGCTTCACTGCTTTTCCCTGGAGAACAGAAAGACTTTCTGTTACTGTGACATGTTGCCACCAGACTCATGAAATTCATGTCAAAGATCTTTGCTCTAGGACTCTATCTAGTGGTATAAACAGTGCACTACATTGCATCACATTACAGTGGCTTCAGTGTGGCACCTAACATTTTGTGCTGTCATTAGACCCTATGACATTGCCACATATGAAGGTAAGCTATATTTTATTAGTCAAATAACACACAACCATGTGTTTTTGGTCCCGATTCAGGAACCTCAACCTACAAAAAAAAAAAAAAAAGGCATATGATGTCACATGGATATCATTTTTTGCCAGTTGTCCATCATGCCTTGAAACAGAACACCACAGCTCATAATAATAATAATTATTTGAACCTTTCCTGTGTGTGTGTATATGTATATGTGTGTGTGTGTATTGTATGTTGTGGTGTGTGTTATGTATGTTATATGTGTGTGTGTGTATATGTATATGTGTGTTGGTATATGTATATGGTGTATTATATACACTAACCCACTTACACACATTACACAACATACATAATATATATATATATAAAATCAATTTACGAATGGATATATAAATGTCTATATAGAGGATGGTCTATAGATCTTGATAGCTGTAGTCAGACACATTTTTTAAATTATGGTGCAGGACTACTTCCAGATTCTAGTTTACAGTAACCTTATTTCCAAATGCTGATTTGTTTGGATGTTTCACTGCTTTGTTTCCATTTGATGACTTGAGACTGTGAGCTACTCTCTGACACGTCACCGTCAGTATGAGTCACATGACAAATCTTAACGAGTCTTATTGCTCAGTTTTTTTATGGCATCGAGTTGTGTTTTTAGAGCATTCTTAGTATCATTTTTAAATGTTTGATGAATACAGGTCCAGGGATGTCTGATCACACTCATCAGTCTCAGGCTAGGCAAATTATGATCATGACAGACAGACATGCCAGGCTTTGAAACAACATGTTACCCACAGTTAAAAGGCCACACTTAACACACACATTACACATTGTTGGCTGAATTCCAGTCTATTAATGTCTTCTTTCCAGCTTTTTTCTGGTCCCTGCCACATTGGACTGGAATTCATATTAACAATTCCGAACCACTGTTGAGTCCAGTCACGTACTGTAGGAGCACTCCAAAACACACACAAAAGAGAGTGAGTGTGTGTGTCTGTGTGTTTGTGTACACTTCATCGGTTAAACCTGCTACTCTTTTCTCATCCAACATCATGACTGGCAGTCCTCAATCAGATGTTTACGTCCCTGACATCTGTGGGCGTAGTAGAGAGGTCCTGCCCGTCACTGATGTTCTTAGTTTCTTCTATGGTAACAGAGTTGTTGGGTTGTTGTGCCTGTCTGAGACTGGTTTCCAGCAAAGACTCGATTTGTTCCTGACAAGCCCTGAGACAGTCCTGAAAAGTGAGAGTTCTGGTTAGTCTAATGTGTGAACGGAACGTGTATCATGTCTCAATGTACAAATCATGTCATGGACAGATGTACCCACCGGGTCACTCCTGATGGTCTGTGCTAGCTGCTCAGTCAGTTTCTGAGACATCATGGCATTGCCGACCATTCTCATCTGTAAGCCCTCCACTGCAGCCACCATACTGCCTGCTGCTACCATGGACGGAGGGCTGGCTATGAATTTAACATCTGCAGAGCACATACAAACATTCAGAATTCAAACTTTCAGAATCAAAGATGTTGAGCAGCACAGGAGCCTGCGTTGGTGGAGGTGTGTTGTTTATGGTACCAGTGAGACAATCCTTTCCAGGAGGTCAAGTATATTTAAAAGACAGACCAAAAGGACACTACAGGACACTGTAAAGCTAAGACAGGATTTTACAACTCTAAGACAAGCCAGAGTCAGAGTAGGAGCCCTCTGTGGTGGCAGGCCCCATTCAAATAAATGAGGTTACATTTTTTCAGCATTGTTCAACATGTCCAAATGTGGTTCGGGAAATAGTTCCAACTTGATCATGTTTTACAGACTACACTTAAATTGACTTAATTTACAAAAGTGCTCCACGGACATTTCAGACTAAGTAGTATAGGAATCACAGCTGACTCTTTCCTCTTACTAAAGTGTTTGATTGAGGAGTGTGGCAGCCAGAGAGGTGATTGCAAGAACAAAGTTAGAGATATCAGATTAGAGTTTTTATTAGGGATGTGACTTTTGATCAAAAACACTATTCGAAATTCGATTCGAAAATCGACAGAACCCCGCCCGCCCCCACACCCAAACGCGCGCACACATGACAGACAGGGTGAAAGCGGTAACGGTTTAATGAGTCAATAAACAATAATAAACAAATAAACAATAAACTTCCATTCACATCACATAGCCAACAGTCTCAAACAATAATATAGGCTTCCAATTTTATTATTTATATTTACTATTATTTACTATTTACGTCTGTTAGAAGGAACCGCGGGTGAAACTGCCCGTTTAGGGAACGATATTGAAAGCGCTCAAACAGAGTAGAATAAACCTAAGACATATTTTTGTTTAGAAAAATTAACATGTCGACGTGGTCGGGATGGAGACAGGTACGCAGCCTATTGACAATCAGACCGGCTGCGGAGAACACACGTTCCACTTCATTTTCATTTATCAAAGTAAATGAGGACCATACGGAACTTTTGCTACCTCGCTGCATCTCTGCATCACACTACACGTTACCGATTGCAATTCTTCTTCTGTTATTTTGACTACCTTTACTGTACGATAGCGGCACCCTCTGGCCAAATTAATGCAACTAGGAAACGCCTTTCCGTGCTCATTTTTTTTAGTGGAATGCAACGTAAGCCAAAACGGCATTCGAAATTACTATTCAATATTCGAACTCGTCACGAATATTCGACTATTCGAAAATCATGTCCCATCCCTAGTTTTTATTGCCTTCTCAGCAATATTTTTCTATCGACATCTCCAGCTGTAAAATAAAGTCCTTCTATGCTCCTGATTAATGGCATCGACGGCATTCAGTATGGCTGACCTGTCATCAGATCGACTGTTTATTTGACAGCTAATCTGTCAGACAGTAAACTGCACAACTAATAAGGTTGGCCTTAACAAGTGGCTCAGGCTTTGTAAATGGAGCATTGGGTAAACTGCCCAAAACAAATGTGTGTCATATATATACTCATATTATATATACTATTATATATATATTATATATTATATATATATCTTATTATATATATATAGATCTATATATAGACCACATACATACATTAACATACATACAAAAATGTCATGTATGCATTTTAATTAGAAGTTTCAATAAACTAAAACTGTATTGGCGTATATAGATAATAAAATATAGACCCATGCATACCAGTGGCACACAGTGCTACAAACGTCTGTGCATGCTTCCTGAGTATGGACCTGTTCTCTGTCCTGACAGGCAGCTGAGACAGGAAGTGGTCAATGAAGTCCAGAGGGGTGACTGAAGCCAGGTCCCACTTCAGTTTGTTCAAGACCAGAAGCTCCATTTGCTGTGAGTGGACGACAGAAGGACAGGTTCAAGTGTGATCCAGACAGACAGATGCAGGGATTAACAAAAAGTCATGACAGAGGTTTCTGCCTACTTCAGGGTCAGGGGGTCATCAAAACCATTAGTAAGCCCCCTCTGGGGACCATGAATGTCTACAGTGACTACTTTATGACAACTCAGCTATTTCTAAAAAGATCTTAGTCTGTGTCTAAAGTGTTGGTCTCAGGAAATGTTACCCTTGTGGTGAGGCCACAGAAAAAGTTCAAGAGATTATAAAACTATAACTAGTCAAGGGATCAGAAAATCCAGACTGGCCAATCTGGCCAGTAGCTGTTGAAATATGTTGATGTGAACTTCAGACAAACAGGCGTATTGGATGTTGCATACTTATGACCTTTGATTATAGTTTCCGCTCTTAGACTAAGCATTTTAATGATGATGAGCAGCACTGACTGACGTACCAGCAGTTGAGATGGTGCTACAGAGTTATCTGTGTAGATGCAGAGTTTCTCAGCAGTGAGTGGGATTGTCTCCTTAAGTTTGGATGCCAGGAACATACATGTAGCCCCCAGTAACTGCAGATGGCTCTTCTTGGTGTGTTCTACTGACAAGAACCGGTCCATGTAGTTCATAGCCAGGAGGAACACTTCCTCCTCACACTTCTGCTCCTCACACACCTGCACAGACAACAACAATACTGTCATTAAATCTTGTTTCTTTATCAGCGTTAGAAAGTGCACTGGCGGCATTATCAGCTACGTTAGTTTAAATCACAGAAAGCTGTCTCTGTGTCACAGCAACCCCTGAGCTCATGTGACAGCTTAACCTATAAAATAAAGCCAGTGAGTGTGCATGGTGACATGAAGGTGATGTTTGTCATTATTAAAACAAAAGAAAAAAGAAAAAAAACAAGATTAAAACAGGCCATTATGCCAACAAGCTCAAAACTAGAAGAAAGCCAGCTGGGCTCATGCAGTCCACAGGAAGTGTCCCCCAGACCGAGGACAGGAAGCTGAAGACGGCTGTGCTCATTGGAGGTCTGTGAAGAGGTAGAGACCCCCACACAAAGGCAGCGCGTGGTCTGCGAAGACAGAAAGCTCGTAGCATTTCCCAAACATTTCGAAAATATTATTTTCAATGGTGTCGCGTGCATTCAATGTTTTTGTACACGCTCCTAACGGGCACGCGAGCGCAGGAAATGTGTTTATTTTGCGTCGCGTGAGATGAAGTGAAGTGCGGGCCAACTTTAAAGTCCAGAAAACAAATGAAGAAATGAAGTTACGCCGTTACAAAGCACACATCACAGTGTTATGTGTATGATAGAAACACTGAGCACATTATTACAGACTCATTTAAAACGCGTGACACACTGCGTTACACGGAACTTGTGTTGGTCCCGCTGACTGTTTATGTGCATCCATTTTGTCCACCTTAAATATCTGCGGACACCTTTATTCCTGTCTGTCCTCTTCCACACAAACCCACAGTGGAGCTGGTACAAAGTGCTCATGAACCTGGACATTGATGACATATAGGCCTACATATACACTGCCAGCAGCAAGCAGCTCATTGTTTCAACTCAGACCTGGAAGATAACACAGAGGCGTCTAACAGTGGTGTTTGGTGAACGGCCAACAGTACTGTCATATCTGGACTTTAACTCACCTCCAACATCCAGGTAGCCACTATCCTCCTCATGTACGGAACCACTTCTCTCTGGACGCATTTGAAGTAGTTTGGAGCCGGGAGGTACTTGTCCTCTGCGCGTAGCAGAGTGTGCAGGACCCGGTCAGTCAGTAGGTTGGAGTCCCGGTAGGCCCTCCGGATGGCAGGCCTGTCTCCCTCACAGCACAGCAGCTGAGGTTCCATTGACCTTCCTCTGCCGTGAACACTGACCGATGTCTGTTTCAGGGGTTTTCTTCGTGCGACGGTGCTGGCGAACAGTAAAACAGGCTTGGACTTAGCTTCTAACAACAAACGAAGGTCGGCTCCACATGTTGCAGACAAAAGCGTTCCAACTTTCTGTGAACTTGTGAGAGAGTACGAAGCCGCTTCAGTCACCGGTGGGAAGAGCAGTAGAGTGTAGTGAGTGAACAGAGTGAGTCCTCGTTTGGTCCTCTCACTTTCTTTCTTTTGTTTCACACGACAGACGTTCAGGAGAAACCGGAGTGTGTCACCGACACTGTGAGGCACATTGACGACCAGCTGCCCGCTGCTGCTGCTGCTGCTCTGTTTTATCATTGGACCGCGTCAAGGCAGCCAGCATGGCATGAGATCACGTCCGGTTATACTTTCAAAATAAAGTAGCACGACGTTTTCATCCTTCATTTAAACAAGTAGTTGGAGATTTGTTTTTTGTGGCCTCGTTTTGTTGTTTGCGTTAATGTTGGGAAACAATACTTTTTTTTTCTTTTTTTCTTAAAGTTCTGTAGCAACCAATAATGTAATACCTGCCGATAACGTAATAATTTTGGCCATTTTGAATGTAATAAAGCCAATAATGTAATAACTTAGTATAAACTAGACTGACTTGTTTTTTTCATTTAACACTCACTGAGCAAGCACATGTAGGTCACATGACCACTGTTCTCTTCCTGAATTCTAGTAAATTCCAGTACTTGATCTAACTACTATACACTTCACTGTAATAAATTAAATAGTATTCCTCCATACATGAAATGATGAATTCACATATGTAAGCAAATAATTCACTATACCTATTTTTGATGAGCAAACTGCATAAAAACTGCAAAATAATCTTTTATTTCCAAGAAATGCAGTCCCATTTATGTATTATTACATTATTGGATAATGATTTTTTTTTTTTTTTATGCTATGCCAATAACGTAATAAACAGCCAAATGCTATTACGTTATTGGCTCAAAAACTTTATTACATTATTGGCATGTTATTACATTATAGGCTGTATTACATTTAAAATGGCCTAAATTATTATGTCATTGGCAGGTACAGTATTACATTATTGGACTTTATCACATTATCGGTTGCTACAAGGTCGGTTGACCTAGACATGTACATGGCTTTGGTGTTAACCATTGTACCACAACAGCTCTGGAGGTGTATAGAACTTGCTTTTACTTTTCTCTCTCTTAAGTATGATTCAGTAGAATTATACTACTGAATATACAGCCAGTGTTGATGAACATGACATGAACCTAATGAGATGTGAAGAAGTCAAGAATTAAAATGTACGCCAAAATGTTTTTTACTGTTGTACATTTGTTAACAAAGTCTCTGCTCAGATTATGTTGCTCTTTCTTATTTTTTCATTTTACATTTTATTAGAGAGAGAGAGAGAGACGGAGAGAGAATCCTGATGAAAATGAAAAATAGTATTTAATTAAATTCAAAAGACTTATCATTCGGTATTCGGTAAACTTTTTGCGGTAAACATGTTTATTTCTGCTGTGAAGTTGGACATTTGAACATGGGGACTTATGGAGAGAGAAAGAGAGAGAAAAGAAGCAATTTAGTATTTTAGAAATGGTTTCAATGTAATAATAAGTGTGCTCACATATGAGTTAAATCTGTGAAATGTTTTATTTCATGAATGTGCATTTGAAAGTGTGCATCAGTGGCTCAGAATGAAAACGGACTTATTTTATCATATCGCTTTATGTACATAAAAGTATGTACATAAAGCGTGGCAGGCCATATCCTGTGAATATTGGGTATATTAGGAGTGTAAAAGTCAAACACAATGCAACGATTTGTGTGGTAAATCTAAACACACCTCCAAAATTAGCAGAACTGTGTTGTCTGTCTGTGCGTGTGTGTTAGTTTTGCCAAAGACTGGAAACTTTTTAAGGTTGGGAAATCCCTCTCATCCAATGCATGCTGGGATAAGCTTCAGTGACCCATGATCCTAACATGGATAGAAAAGGAAAGAAAATGTACAAACTTGCACTGAGATCTGATGTATTCATTATTTCTCTGTTGTGTGCAGTGCACTCCTTAAGTTGTACTGTAACATTGCACTTAGATCTTACACAGAGGTCTGCACTCTGTAGACCACAAATGAATTGATTACAAGGTGTAGGTAGTCTTGGGAGAGAGAGACGGAGACAGATCTATGTCGCCATGTCTCTCTCTGTCTCTGTGCATGACCTTTAACCCCAGTTTCTCAGGGTGGCCGGGTCCAGGGTCATACTCTGGACACTGCGGACAATAGCAGTCTATAGATTCTATTGATGCATTGTGATTGATCCCTCTTACAATAGACACTGATTCGTGGTGATCAGCTTCGCTAGCCTTCTGTTATGTCGTCCATAATGTTGCTGAATGGGTTTTGGCTTGCAGAGCTTCAGACTCAGTTAAGATATTATTTTGTTTCCAATAGTGTTCTCTTTATGAAGTAAGCCTCCAGGAATAAAACATCTTACTTTCTAACACTTACTGATGTGATTTTAAATGTAACAACTGCCTCATGGTTGTATCTGAGTTTTGTGACTTATCTTATATCTTAGCTTATTTGTGCCTCTGTCCCTCTCAATCTGAATGTTCTGTATTACATTCCACCTGTTCAAAATAATCGTACATTCACAGCTTTACAAATATTCAAACTAAGGCCAAAGCAGATGGAGAATGAAGCTGAGACAGAGCTACAGAGGAGTGTCTGAACCCAGTAATAATGCTGAAGATGAATGTGGTGGCAGCTATAAAGAGCACATAGAGGTCTCCATGCTGAGGAATCTAAGCTTACCGTCTTTCACTTGAGATAAATGAAAAGAAATGGACCTGACAGAATGACTTCACAGAGACAGAAAGGGAGAGTAATGGTTGACAATAACAGGGAGTTACTTTGCTGTTGGTGCTGAGTCTTTTGAATTGAAGCTGTCAGCTAACATAGCAAATAACCATTGTCATCAAATGTACACGACTTACATGCAAAACATGACATTCAACTGACACAGCCCTTTAGTAACCTTAGTATGACTCTTGTCCGTCTGAAGTAAGGCAGGAAGTCAAGTGATGTTATCAGTCAAGATGAGTCAGCAAAAACATTTTACATTTCAATTCCCTATTTCAGTTCCTACCCCAAGTCAATTTATTACAAATGACTTATTCACTAACTCTGACCACAATCTGTCTGTATCCTTCACTTCATGGTTGTGTTTGTCCATGTCAGTTGACCTTTGTGGTCATGGCTAAAACAACAGTCCAAGCAACTAACTCCAAGCAAATTACTTTTTGTCCTAACCAGACCCTAACCACAGTGGTGTCACATCCACATTGTTGTGCAACTGATAAGATATTACATCAACACAAATATTTTGTATAAATGGCCATAAATTCTATTATCAGTTAGTATCATTAATGTTAATAGAAGCTGATAATGAAGTGCTACAAAGCCAACAACGTCCTGCATACCCTACTATATGTGTGTGTGTGTGTGTGTGTGTGTGTGTGTGTGTGTGTGTGTGTGTGTGTGTGACAAGTAAAGGAAGGACACTCCTTTTGCTCTCAAGTGCGTCATTGCCTTTTAAGTCTTTGAATAGGCTGGTATCACGGCTATCAAGTCTGGACACCAGGACAGAGAACGAACCAGTGCTTCTCCCCAAAGAATCTGCCCTTCAATCCTCTCCACCAGCCCCCATCTACTCTACTAACTGGGGGTGAGGGAGGAATGAACTGTTCTGTTTTTCTACTGGAGGTTTAAAACTGAACAATTATTAATATTCTGCAACATATAAAGAAACAATTAATATCACTGATTTCAGGAAATTATGCTTTTATGAATGGATTTGAAGCAGTGTTATCACTGTTAGCAGTAAAATGTGGTTTTTCATATAGCTGTTATTTTTGTTGTTGTTGCTAAATCTAGATATGTCAGCCAAATGTAACTGGACATGCTCCGCTGCCTCTGTGCCTTGGACTATCCAGAAGCAGAGTCTTCTGCAATTTCATTACCAACAACATCAGCTTTTTCATCTTTACTACTCCATACACCAACAATCCATATATAATGTATAACATGTTCTGATAAAGTGCATGGCTGATAATGCACTGTTTTCCCTTTGGATACAGAATACATTATATCAGCAAGATTTTTTGTTATGGTCATGTAATTGGTGGATAAAGTCTAGCACTAAAGCAATCCCATCGCATTTATTCATTTCTACAAAATAAGATACTTAGAAAGTGTAACTCAAACAGCTTTGGAGCTTAGAGCAGATGCATTTATCTTTTGATGGTGCAGACTATTTTTGGACATGACGCTCAGAGATTAAATTAATATTCATCTACTTATCTGAAAAATCCCAAAATGTTGTCCCAGCATGTTCTCAGCTGCAGCAACTGCTGTACCACAAAAATGTGATATAATGTATGGTAATATATGAAATGTATTTAGAAGTGTCTAATAAAAAACAACATTCTTAATCATTTAAGCATGCCTTAAACATACCACTAAATCTTGACAAGTCTGCCACTGACCCTGAACCTAAATCAGTATTATCACTGTTTCAAATGGTACAATGTGAATGTAGCTAAGAAGAAAGAGTTGAAAGAAGCGAAAGAGATGGTTTCCCCATAAAAGCTTTCTAAACCGAGGGTACAAACACAATAGACCATAATGAAAAGATGGATAGAGTAATTGTCCTGTTAAGTGATCCGAAAGACAGGGTAGGGAGGGGGGTGAAGTGGATGGCAGTGTGTGTGTGTGTGTGCGTCAGTGAATGTGAGTGTGTGTGGGTGTTTGTGTGTGTGTGACACACAGCACACTGAGAGGCCAAGGGTGCTAACAAGAGGAAAAACCCAAGACAATACACTCAATGGGTGCCCCACACTCTCTCTCTACCCCCCAAAAGCCATATAGAAGTAGCCTTTGGATAGTAGAGCAGACTGGTAAGAAAGAAATGCTGGAAACAGCTAAATGTGCATCCCCAAATAAATACATTTTAAATGTGTGGCATTAGTAATATTTAGTAACTGCAGTCTGGACCAGACAATGCTGCATGTCTGTTGAAAATGTACTCACGTATAGCAAATGAGACTCTTTTACTGTGAGGTGAAGAGTTAGACCAAGCCACACAAAACACAGGGTGGAAAGAGTACTAAACATCTATACTCAAGTACTGTAAACATAAGTAAAACTACTGGTGGTAACAATACTTCAGTAAAAGTACAAAGTCTTTTGAAAAACTACATAGAGTACTACTTATCTTTAAACTGTTGATGTTCAATGCATTATCAATAGCAGATGTTCAGTCAAAGAGATCCATGAAGAAAATATCTATGTTCATCAGAGCACATTTCTCTGATAAATGATAAAAAGTATAAAAGGTCAAATTGAGGATGTTTTTTTTTTTCAGATAAAGCAGGAATGTGGTTTCTTCAAAGCTTCTAAAAATATGTTTCCACCTGCATAGAACACATGTGATTAGTATAAATTGCACTGCAAACAGTGTGGTCACCTCTCCAAACGTGTGTCTTCTGCTGCTGAGTTTGTTGTTCATTGTTTTCATTGGCCAGCAGTGTGCTTTCTTGCCAGATTCGCGTATGGTGTGCAGAAAAAAAAATAGAACAGATGCCGAAACTTATTGCAGGTCGCAAGCTGGCAAGCCGTGATGTACTCGGTCTGAACAGCCCAGTTGGTGGGTGTGGAAAGGAAGCAGGCATTGTATGTAATCAGAAACAAAATCCTCTGAAACAGCACTGTGGGTGTGAGAGAGGAAAACATGGCTGCATTTTCATTCGCTATGTGTATGGTGTCTGGTAGAGACGCACACATAATTTATTACTTAGCTTGACTGAACATGACCCATAAACTCAGATAAGCTATTCCTGTAGACGTGTCCGTTATGATCAAATGGCGTGCAGCGACTCAGGTGTCAAAGTTCAGCAGCATTTGTTTCACTTTCAGAATGATTAGCACTTTGTAGCACAGGCTGCCTCACAAAGGCTTTTATTTGCAACTAACTGTATGTTATGCTAACATGGTTCACGTTAGAATAGTCAAATAAGCTGTCACATGATGGCAGAGAGGGATGTTTGATCTAATGACATCAAATGACATTGCTCCTACAAAAGAATGATGACACTAGTGTGTACCACAATGAGTGCAACCAAGGTCAACCACTATCACTACATTCATATCACCTTTTTTCTTTCATACTTTGAGCTTCTCAGAGACTAACGGTCAATATTATGTATTACATTTGTATTACTGTTGTCATGCCAGGAAGTAAACTGAATTGCTTTTTCCTCCAGCATGCAGAGTGTCTAGATTGAGGAATGTGTCTATTCTTCCATGCAGCATTGTTTGTCTGAAATTGTGGTCTCTTCAACTCCACCCACAGAGTTTCTGTCAGATTGAACTTAATGTTGCTACAGCCACGCTTCACAGGAGGCATGGTGTGCTGTGTTTGTCCAGACACAATGCTTGGAGGTCAATGTTGGTCTCATCTCACCATAAAACGTTTGCCACATGGCATCAAACGAGACTCCTTTTCAGAGGAAACCTCGATCATTCAACTCTGCCACACAAGGCCAGCTCTGTGTAAAGCTTATGAGATGTTGTCACATGCACAAAAAAATAAGTCTCAGCCAGAAAGACGGCCACTGCTACAATTCAATATTCCAATTCACTTTCAGTCAATTTAATCTTAGGATTCATATAGAGCAGGTCTAGACTATACTCTTTATAATATTATTTACAGAGACCCAACAGTTCCACCACAAGCAAGCACAGACAGCATCAACAATAGCAAGGAAAAACATCCTTTAAACCTCAAGCAGAACCCAGGTCATGTTTCGTTACTACTGGTAATAATTCTGATTAATGTAGCATGAATGTACTGCTCTCAGTACATTATGGTACACACCTACAAGTACATTGACTCGTCCATACATCCACTCGGCTGCTCCACCTCAGCTCTCTGTGATTTATTTAGTTTCCTGGTGCATAGTGAAGTAAACTGCTGCCAACTGTAGATGCTGTTAGCTAATGTTAACTTACACTCACACAAGTTTGTTAGCTGAGCTGTCCGGACTGTAAGCTCAGGGCATCATGGGAAGTGGAGCCAGTGGAGCCGGCGTCCCTTCCCCTGCTGCAGTCCACCCCAGCAGCAAATGGTGGGCCAGGACAGGAGGGGGTGACCTCTGACCTGCCTATTCCTTGACAGCCATGAATCTAGGAGCTGAGAGAGATACATAGCTGGAGCCCCCCTTCTATCAGCCTTCCACTGCACTCTTCCTCTTTTCCTTCCTCGTTCTGCTTCATCCCCTCTCTCCCCTCCCCCCATGACCCATTACTTCCATTTCCCTTCTCATCTCTTTCTCTCTGCCTTCACCACCTACAACCCCCCTCTTCATCATTGTCCAGCATGTGGCCAAGTTTGACTGCACTTAGCTTTTTGAATAAGGGGCAGTTTGATTACTGAATACATTTTCTGAAAACACTGCTCAGTCGTGTTTTTGTGATTATTACTGATTAACAAACAGAACATATAAAAAGGCTACTTTGGAGTTGCTGTAAGTAAGTAGTAAGTAGCTAAGCTAGGCTAACTCCATCTTTGACTTACTGTTTCTTCGCTCTGCATACACAGACATCAGATAAGATAACTGATATGAGATTGATGTCAAACTACCAAAGTTTTGTTCTATTTGTTGAAACACTGACTGACTTTCATTCAGCGGAGCTCTATGATTTATGGGAGGTTCTTGGGTTGTCAGCGACATCCCTGAGCAGTCCATTTTGACTGGTCGATGATTTGTTTTCTTTCCTCTTTAAAATGATTTTTTATTGATGGAACTATGTGCAATGAAATATGCACTGTGTATTGTTTTCCCATATTTATATGCATCACAGACATTCTCTGACATTCACTGCATCTCAGGATCAGGTGAGTTAGGTTACCAAACAAACATTTCCCTAAGCAACCAGTTGGTCCCCGTTAACTTAGGTTAAAACCTGCTCATAAATTTTGGTCTGGAATGAAACACACTTAAGGACTGAACATGTGCACTGTCAACACACATTGACACTGCATGTCACATTTATAGTCAGACTGTTTGTGTGATTAACAGACAGAAGATGTACAGTATGTATTGACAAAGTAAACATATTTTAGAGAACTCTCATGCTTTCTGTTTCTCTTTTGATTCTTTTGATTTAGTCTGTGACAGTGCAATGTGTGTGTGTGGTGGAGTAAATTACACATGCGGTGGTTGTCAAGTTTTACTGAGGTCCAATAGTCATAGACTTTGTACCTTAGGTTCATAAACTTTAAATAAGACTGTGTATGGATCCAAAAACAAGTTCAAGTGTCAAATGTTTACACTGGGCAAGGTTGAGCAGTTCTTGTCGGATCAGCAGCATTCATTATATTCTACATATGACACTAATGATTGAATTCTTAACTGTGACTACTCGAGGACTCTGTTCTTTTCTTATCATTCTTTTGACCACAAAGCAAATCTAAATAAGGAGTATGAGCTAAAAATGTCCTCATCTCAGCCTGAATTTTCTTACAGAGTTCTACTATTTTCACTATTTTTAATTGAAGTCACAACTCAGCCAGTAAAACAGTCGCAACATAATTGCAAAACATACTTTTAACTCACATTTTAGTGCAAGTCATGTTTGTGTACTTTCCAGTGTAATGATTTAGTTTTTTCTGGTTCTTTCATGAAAACCCTGAAAATATTCTTAAACATTTCTGGCAGATTCTGAATCCACTTTAAAATGAAATGAAATGAAAAACAAAGGTCAACTCCTCATCCAGATGAATATGGCTGCCATAAAAGTCTTATTAAAACCAGGTAAAGACCCAACTCTCCCCCCTAATTTTTTGCCCCATATCTCTAGTCAATACAGACATGATCACATCACAAATGTTTACACTTCACAGAGGAACCAGGCAGGGATGCCCACTCTCTCCATTTACTTTTGGCCATTTTTATTGAACCACTGGCCTGTGCCATGCGCCAAAACCATTAAATTTAATAAAAGGAATCCACCCCGCTAATATAGAACACAGAATTGATTTATACCCCGGTGATATCCTGCTCTATCTTCATGATCTATCTTCATTTTCCACCAAATCACTACAGGAAGTAATAAATCTCATTAACAATTTTTCACAAATCTCTGACTACACTATAAACCGGCCCAAATTAACTATTCTACCTGTCACAGTGAATTCATGGAACCCTAAAAGCCAAGATACACACCACCCTTTTAGTTTTGTATTTTTAAATTATTGATAATAATAATTAAGTAACTATAATATCTGGTAAACCATATAGTACAAAAGGAATTAAAAAAAACTGAAAATGTGAAAATGTACAAGCCTGTGGACTTACTAAGGTAAGAGTGAAAGTCAACTACACCTTCCAAGGAGCATTGCACCTGTATTGATATTAGTGACAATGTGCGTCAGTCACTTATTCAATCTGACAAATGCTCTGGAAAAATGGAAAAATGGAGAAACAATGACACTGGCACAATTAAAATCAGGCAGGAGATTACTGTGCAGTTATGTCATTACATCCATGATTATGCAACAGTTAATATGCACACATGCTCCTTATCCATAATCCTTAAATAAACAATAGGATATCCTTATAGGATTAACAATGGACAGCATATGGTTCATATCCTGCATGCAAGCACACACACACACACCCACACACACACACACACACACACCCACACACACACACACATGCACACATACACGCACACCAACATACATGCACACAGACACACAGCCCATAACTGTGTTAAGCACAGCCCCATTTTGCTAAAGACTGGTTCAATAAGCAGATGAGTGGTTCCTCTTGGCCCACTTACAGAACAATAGACAGACTAAAGGTCACATACATAAGACTGTGGGAAGAGAGGAGAGGACAAGAGAGAGGTCGAAGGATGGAGGGATGGATGAAGGGGGCTGGGACACAAGACTCAATGAACGGAGCTCAAACAAGGAAGGAAGAAATGCTGATGCTGATATAAGTCATAACTATATCCCAATATTTTAGTGAGCCCTTTTACCTTTCAGCTACAACCACCATTAGGCCAACATTTCTTCAACACTTAGATGCATCACAAGATGTTTAGAAACGTAAACTTCACTGTAGACATTCATGCCTCCGGAGGTGAATAAATGAAAACATACACAAGTTATCTTGTTTGTGAGTATGAAGTATGAATCACACAGGAGAACTGTCGGTATGTGTGCTCTGAACATGTCATTTTGTGTTATCAGTCAGCTGTAAATGGTAGGGCACCATCCCACCAAACATCGGACGTCGGAGAGACGTGCAGATCATGTCAGTTTTGGGTCGGTCCGTCGGAGACCACACCTAAACGTCGGTACGACGTGCAAAATAGGTCAGATATTTGACGTCTATATTGGACCTTTTTTAGACGTCGTAGCGACGTTACGAATTTGGACGTCATCTGAAGACCACATCTAGACGTTAATTTGACGTACAAAATAGATCCAAGATTTAGACGTCATTATTGGACCTGTTTTAGACCTAAATATGACGTCCACATTTGTACCTCATCTGGACGTCTGTTAAGGACTACATCTAGACGTCATAGAACATGCAAAATAGATCCAAGATTTAGACGCATATTGGACCTGTTTTAGACTTAAATGATGTCCACATTTGTAACCTCACTGGACGTCTGTTAAAGACTACATAGACGTCATCAGAACATGCAAAAGAATCCAAGATTAGACGTCATTATTGGACCTGTTTTAGACTTAATATGATGTCCACATTTGAACCTCATCATCTGAAGACCACATCTAGACGTTAATTTGACGTACAAAATAGATCCAAGATTTAGACGTCATTATTGGACCTGTTTTAGACCTAAATATGACGTCCACATTTGTACCTCATCTGGACGTCTGTTTAATGAATGTAATTTTGACACCTGAAACGCACATGTGTATCTAATCAACATGCGTACGGGCTAGTATTAACTAAAATATGTTTAATGATCACCATATTTGATTTTGTAAAAGTTTGTATTTGATTTTGATGGATTTCAAAAAAAGGAGATGAAAGACACATGATATAAATAACATGGACACAAAAGGTGATGCCTTGGGAGTATTATTTATATTTTATAATAGTTAATTAGGAAAAATTTAATTTTTACTGGTTTTCTCCAGAAATTACATTGCCCTGCTGTAATAAAAATCGTGTACTACTTTAACAGTAAAATACTACTACTAATAATAATAATAATTATTTGGTTTAATAAACGTCACGTCATTCACATTCAGGTGTTCTGCCTGTAAGTACACCTGACAGAGTTGAGAAGTGCGTGCACATGCGCATTGGAAATCTGCCGGTACTTTGGAGGCGGCGGATTTGAACGGGCCAATCAGCACACTGCATCTGAGGACCCGTCGGACTGAGTTTGTACAGAGAGACTTCTCATCCACCCTTGTCCATCAGAGCTGCTCTCTTTCTCAGGTATGGAAATATTGCAGAACATTTCAGAAAGCTAATAGTTTAAATTGCACTCAGTTAATTGAAAGGAGATTTAAGGTGAAAAAAAGAGAGAAAAAAACGTTGTTTTTGCTGTATGCAAACCGTGGCGTTTAAGATGTATTCATGTAACGTATGTGCAGAAAAACGTTCAATCTGTTAAGCATTTGTTCTCCATTGCAAACTGCATAGCAATGAACTGAGGTGTATGTTCAAGTGTGTGCCGCTAGTTGCAAGCAGGTGTGTACTGGTTATGCAGCTTAAAAGTGCACTTCTATTGTCATCACATAGCATGCCAACAGTTACTCTGGACAGAACTTTAACGAGATTAAAATGCACAGTTTCACTTTGTGAACAGCAGTGTGAGGGGATAAAAGCTTTGGGTGTTCACTTGAAGGAGCATATAGTAGAGGGGCGCCAAGTAACTTGCCCTGTGAGAGGGTGCACCCGTGTGTTGAGTGTAAAATCTTCCTTTACCTCCACATGTCGACGGAAACATAAAAATTGTTTGTGAAACAGGTAATGAAGATGCTCAGGTGTGCAAGGCTACACACACAGAATCCAGTGTGCCAGATGCAGAAGGACACAGTCACAGGCGGACCAAAAGGTTGAGATTGGAGGCTGTGCCAGCAACAACCTGCCTTATTGTGTTGTGGTATGTCTTGAGAACCAAGTTTACAATCTAGTTGTCTATACATGGTTGACACAGATGCACAGATCTGTATATATAATTGTTAATTGTTGTTTTTCTCAGGGTTCCTCTTGCCTTCACTGCTGACTGCTTTCATGTGAGCATTGATAGAAGTTGTAAAACGGACCCCATCCACTGCCTTCCCTGTGCCCTTGCCTCGATTGATTTGGCATTACTATTGCTTCAATATACACTACCCAGTGGGACGTTCCCGCTCAAACATGGAGTTTCCTCCGAGGGAAGGTTCTGTGTAATTCATAGATACATACATACATACACACATACATACTATATTGGACCAGGGCAAGATAAATGAAAAATTATTCCACCTAAGATTCTACTGTTCATTAGTTAACAGAACAAGAATCAATACAAAAGACATTGACATTGAAATAAAAACTTGTTGCCAAATATATAAATGTAACATAATTGAAACAGTGCCAATACAAACTGCAAAGTTTTGTGTTATTGGTTCCTATGCTGTCGCTGAGCAGTGTTATAGTGTATATTTTTTTATGGTCACGTGGGACAGAAGAGTTCTTCGTCTGTTTGTGCAGCAGGATGGGAGTGCAAAAGCCTGTCACTGAACACACTCCTTGTCTGGTGAACGTTCTGTGTAAGTGTCACCTGCTCTGCCACAGAGCCCGCTCTGTGTACACACGAAGGCTGGATCTTGTGGTATTCTTTCTGTTTAAGATATTTAAAAACATATTCGACCCTTAACTATTTATCCTTTTTCTTTCCTTCACGGTGTTTCTTTTCAACTAAAACGAGGAGGGAACGAAAGTTGAGCACAGCAAAAGGGGATTGTCTTTGTGCTGGGAACCCAGGAGGTCCTCACACTCATCGCTGACCTTGCAGACCCATGGCGTGAACATGTGTTGAGTGGACCATATTGTGAGTCATGTCGATGTGAGGTTGTAATGTTTTTGTTGTATGTTGTCCAGTATGTATGAGTGTACACAGTAGATGTGCACCACTTTTTTCCCATCCTTCATGTAATACGCCTTGCAAATGAGGTGAGTGGTTGGGTTGTTTATGTTGGGAGACTTTTTTTTTTTTATATTTGTGTGTATATCATAAGCCAGTAGCCAAGATTACACAACTGATAACACAAAACAAAAAAGCAGGGTTTGGGCTTGTTTTATGCTGCCCTTCACGTGTCCAAACAGTCTAAGCTAAGTGAACCTGTGTGGTTTGATTTTATGTTACAAGTTTTAAAAGATCTGCAGGAAAACAAAAAAAAAAAAACAAAACAAAACAAAACCCAGTCAGTTAGCATTTTAGCTTTACTTGCTATTTGCAGAAAAGATACAGTGCTGCCCAACATCTGTTTTAGAAGTTTCTTATTACTGTGCATTTGTTGTCAATTTTCATTGGCTGTTTTGTATTTCGGTGTGTTTGTACACTCGTGTGTGTGATAGTTGGGAACGCCAATTCAAGTGTAATATTTAAATGACACACGTACAAGACAAAAAACGTTTGGTTTTTGGAGGTTGTAGTACATGGTTTGCCTTATCAGTTTCCCATGTTTCACCCATTAGACAAAAAATGTACGAGTTTTTCTGCTCTATCGATTGACAATTTTACCAAGTAAATTTGCACACTTAAATTTACAGTTATCCTTTGCTATTCCATGGCACAAACTGTAATTTTCTTTTATGTTTTAAGTTATTTTAAGCAAGACAAGTTTTTTTTCGAGGGTAAACACCTGTAGTTTACAGAACATTATGCCGTGCCATTTCGACTGACTATGTACGTCAGGTTGAACGTCAAAACGGATGGTCGGCAGACGTCAGAATCAGCCCTCCATCTGACGTCCGCAAAAAAGCGTAAAAAACCTTTCATTCTGCCACCTCAGGCTGACCTGATTCGAGTGCAGTTTCGACTGCATTTGTGCGTAGGTACACGTCCAAACTGGAGTCGGCGGAATCAAAATCGGACTTCATGTGGACGTCGAAAAAGCCCGTAAAAAAAACCTTTCATTCTGACACTCCCATCGACCTTATTTCACGTCCACTTCAGACTGAATATTGTACGTAAGTCGTGAACGTCCAAACTGGAGGTCTGCAGGACGTCAGATCAGGGACCTCCACATGACGTCTGAAAAAGGACGTAAAAAAAAACCTTCATTCTCACTTAGGCGACCTTATTTCGACGTCCATTCGACTGCCTATGTACGTCAGCGGTGAAAAAAAAACGTGCCGCCAATGGCGGGTCGGCCAGGCGTCCGAAAAAGACTTAAAAAAACTTTCATTTCTGCACCTCTATCCGACCTGATTTCGACGTTCCAATTCAGACTGGAATATTTACGTCAGCGTGAAGTTCCGCAATGAGGTCGGCCAGGACGTCCGAATCGGACGGTCCATAGACGGTCCGAAAAAGACGTAAAAAAAAACTTTCATTCTGCACCTTCAGGCGACCTGATTCGACTTCGAGAAATGCCGTTAAATATCCGTCATTTCAACGTCTCATTGCGCAGTGGGATTTTATACGAATCTAAGCGCTTGGGTGTGTTGTGTGTGAACCCACATAACATTTCAAAAGATATGTGTAAATACACTATTAATACATTAAAAGAGAACGATAATACGAACTCAGCACTCTCCAGCACCCCCAAAGCTACATGCTACATCATAATGATTATTGCCTAAGTTTGATGCCTAATGCTAATGGCAAGGCATGGCAAGGCAAGGCAAGGGCAAGCAAGTTTATTTGTATAGCACAATTGTACACAGGCAATTCATAGTGCTTTACAGATTGGCAAGAAAAAACATTTGACATAGACAAGCACTAGCAATAGGAAATAAAAAAATTAAACAGAAAGAAGAAAATTTCATTAAAACATCAGAATGTCATTTAAAATCATTAAAATAGCAAATTTGAAAACAATTTAAAACATTAACGCATCATGGATTATGATTAAAAACTCTTTAAAAGTTCTTTAAAAGCGTCAGCCATAAGCACGTGAAAATTTTTAACCTGCGATTTAAAAGTGCTAAGATTTGGGGCTGCTTTCAGTCCTGCTGTAGTTGTTCCAGTTGTGAGCCCAGCATAACTGCTAAATGCTGCTTTACCCTGTCTGGTTTGAACTCTGTGCTCCACTATCTGACCTGAGTAGTAGATCTCAGAGCCTACTGGGTCTATATTCTACTAACATTTCGTTTTGTATTGTGGGCCTTAAACCTTAGTGATTTGTAAAACTAGTAGCAGAACTTTAAAATATATTCTGTGGCTAAACATGGGCAGCCAGTTTTCAAGACTTAAGACAACTGGGGTGATGTTTCTGATCTCTTGCTGGTCAAAACTCGCGCTGCTGGGGGGCGCTGTAGGATGCGAACAGATAGACGTGTTTTTTCGAGCTCCTCGTGGCACACAAATTTAACTAATTAAGAGCGCAATTTGCATGGAGCCTTTGCATTTTCGACTTAAAGTATTTGCCTTGTGACCATTCTTGAGTCTATCGTAAATACCTGACACGAATCTGTCACGAAAACCTCACGAGGCGGAAAGGGCGCTACTCGCTCGCTCGCAGCAGCGTGCTATCAGTGAGCAAGCGAGCACGAAACCCGTCCGAGCATGTCACAGCCGAGGCGGAAGACGAGCTTCCACTAATCTGGCCCAGAAAATGTCGACAAGTTGCTGCAGTCCTTTAACGAAAGGTCGATAAGTTTGAGCTGAGTTTCCAGAATCTTTTGTCGCCCAAAAGCGCTCACGGAGAGGTTGGCCGTCAAGAAAACCAGTCCTGCGGACCACGAACAAGCGCATTCTGTGTGGAAAACTTTCAGTCGCGGAGCCTGCAGCAGGGAAAACAAAAAGCTCCGGGCCAAGCTTTCGACCTGGAAGGGAGATCCAGCGAAACAATATAACGATGTCGGCGTTCCCGAAGGGAGGAGAAAGGAGGCCGACAGCCGTTTGTCGCCAAACTTAATTCCCAAGCTGTTGGGGGATGACGTCTTTACCAAGCCGGTAATCATCGTGGGCGCGCACCGCACCACAGCGCCCCAACCACCGGAAGGCTCCAGGACCCCGTACCATAATTGCACGGGTACATCTCGCGCAGGATAAAGAAAGTTTCTGCGGTCGGGAGACAGCGGTCATGTTACGGAGGTCCGCGTGTTTTGATTTTTCCCGACTATTACCGCCGGAACGGTGATGGAACAACGGCGGGGTTTGTGATGTGCTTCGCTGCTGTCGGAAAAAGGATTCCGCCACTCGCTGCGCTTCCGGCCAGGCTTCATGTTTTTCCTCACAAGGATCAAGTGAATGTTTCAGCAACCCGGTAGAGCTAAGAACTTGTTGACCAAAACTTTGAAAGCTATTCTGAATGCAGAGTCTAAACGTGCGCGAGGTAAACTTTTATTGTGGCGTTTTTTTTTTTCTATTTATACTTAAAGGTTCTGCAGGTTGTGTGCCATAGAGGGCTGTGATTAGAGATTTTTTCCTTTCTTCTTCGCCCGTGGTCCCTAATGGGATGAGGGTAACTTTGCTTCGTTTGGGGAAGATGGTTGGGGGGTTTGTTCATTTATCTGTTAACCTGTTCACTGACTTTCTTTTTGTGTTTTTTGCTGGGCCAATTGCTGCTTTTCTGTTTTTATTACAATGCTGTACCTTTGTGTCTTATTGTTTCATCTCGTTGCTCCGTCAAGGTATCACAAATGAATAACATACTTGATTCCTTATCCCTGGTCTCTGGACCGTCCGTGGCTTAGGTCACCCAGTTAAGCGGGGTAAAGTCTTTGCGCATTGAAGTTCTGAATTCTGACATAATATTCTTTGCAAGAAAACACATGTAAAGCACTTCAGCATAGAAAACTTAGAACACTAATTGGCTTTCGCAGGTCTACCCAGTCACCTATTTTACATCTCACAGCTAAGGGGTGGCTATTCGTTTCCGTAAAATCTGTACCTTTCGTTTTCACTCTTCTATCACCGATCCGAATGGCAGGTTCATAATTCTATCTGGCATATCACTCCTTCCCCATTATACTCGTAAATATTTATTGACCGAACACAGATGACCCAGCTTTTTTTCGCAGGGTGTTTGACAGATCCCAGATGCTGACTCGAGTTATATACTGGATCGGGTGGATTCCATTTGTTATCTAGATCCATATCTGATAGGTTCTCCTCCCTCCTCCACCTAAAATTCCTTGCTGTCAACCCTCTTCAACAATTTGATTATGGTCGAAGAAGGTGGTGGATATATGGAGATTACATCACCCTTCTGATCGCGATTATTCTTTCTACTCTCATGTACACAGATCTTACACACGAATTGATTACTTTTTAGTGGATTCGAGGTTGGTCTCTAATATTAACCACACTAAATACCACAGCATAATAATATCAGATCACTGTCCAATCACCCTTAAACTTAATTTGTCCCTTCCTAGGCAGGCCTACAGTTGGCGATTTAACCCTTTCTTGCTCACAGATCAGGTATTTAAGGAATACATCACATCACACATTTCGCAGTTTCTTGAGATAAATGACAATGGGGAGGTGAATGACTCAATTCTGTGGGAAACACTTAAAGCATACATTAGGGGCCAAATTATTTCCTACGAAGCAACATTGAAAAGGGCTAAACGGGGCAGGTTGGATACGATTGAGAAGGAATTGCTGGCTGCTGAACAGGTTTATAAAACCTCTTTGCTCCAAACGGACTACAACAACATTCTTAAGTTAAAATATGAATATAATTCCATTTTAGGGGAACAAATTGGCAAGACACTTCTAAAACTTAAACAGAGACACTTTGAGCTTGGTGACAAACCTCAGAAGTTATTAGCTAGGCAGTTAAAGGGAGAACAGGCAAAACGAGCCATCTATAAAATTAAATCTAAATCTGACCTGATGCTAACAGACTTAAAAGATATCAACAAACGATTTAGCGAGTTCTATTCTGAAATTTACACTTCCAAATCAACAGCTACACAGGAAGACTTTGACCAGTTTTTCGATTCACTTCAGTTCCCACAGCTGGATGGCACTTTCAGGGAGAATTTGGACTTGGATTTTACACTGGTTGAGTTACAGGAAGCCATCAAAGCATTTCCCACTGGAAAGGCAGCTGGACCAGATGGGTTTGGACCTGAGTTTTACAAGGCCTTTCAGCATCTCCTTGCTCCTATTTTGCTGCGAATGATTCAAGATACATTTATGAACAAGAGGCTCCCTTCCACTCTCAATGAAGCAAACATTTGTGTTTTATTAAAAAAAGATAAAGACGAAACGGACCCTGGCAGTTACAGGCCCATTGCTCTCCTAAATTACGATTTGAAAATAATCACAAAAGTATTGGCAAACCGCTTGGGCAAGCATATTGCTAGTATCATTCACCCAGACCAAACTGGTTTTATCGCAGGCAGGTACTCTTTCTGTAATGTCCGCAAAAAAAAAGTAAAAATACTTTATACACTACTTACAGCAAGCACGACAATGCTGCCATATTATCATTAGATGCTCATAAAGCCTTTGATATGATAGAGTGGCCCTATTTATTTGCAACACTAAGGAGGTTTGGATTTGGCAACAGATTCATAGATTGGGTTCAAATACTATACACTGATCCAAAATCCTCAATTCTAACTAATGGTGAAAGGTCCAGTCCATTTTCCTTGCAGTGTGGCGTTCGCCAAGGGGACCCATTGTCTCCCTTGCTGTTTGATATTGCACTGGAGCCATTGGCACTTGGCATTAGGGGTCATCCAGACTTGAAAGGCATCAAGTTGGGTAATATTGAGACTCGAGTGACCCTTTACGCGGACGATCTCCTTGTTTGTTTGGCCAACCCAGTAGTTTCTATCCCCATCCTACTGGACTACATAAATTCCTTTGGGAAGATTTCTGGTTATACCATCAATTGGCAAAAGAGCGAATTTATGCCCTTAGTGGATCATTTTACAGAGGACTTCCTGAGTAATTTGCCTTTCAGAGTGGTGAAGGACTGTTTCACCTATTTGGGACTAAAATTGACGAAGAACCCAAAGCATCTTTTCAGATTGAATTTCACAGAAGCATTAGAGAAACTCAGCACAAACATTGAGTCCTGGAGGACGCTGCCCCTATCCATGATTGGACGGGTTAATGCTATCAAAATGGTGAGCCTACCTAGGTTCCTTTATCTTTTTCAAAATCTGCCTGTGTATTTAAATGCATCTTTTTTTAAGAAGCTTGATTCTATCATATTGCCCTTTGTGTGGGGCTACAAATCACACAGGATATCCAAAGCTCACCTACACAAACCTCTTGGGAAGGGTGGCCTTGGTCTGCCTATTTTTAAACACTATTATTGGCCGGCTAACTCCAGGGCCCTTACTTATTGGAAAAGCGGGAGTGATTTGATTGATAGGAGTCCTTTGTGGTTACAACTGGAAGCCTCTGCGGCCAAAAACTCTTCACTTCCTGCCCTTCTGTTTTCTGATTCAGCCCTGGTAGACAAGTCAATTAAACAAAACTTTACCCTAAAACATTCTTTGCGAATATTGAATCAGATAAAGGTGGCCTGCCAGACTCCTAGTGTTTCCATTCATGCTCCAGTATGTCAAAATCATTCATTCAAGCCTGGACTGCTGGATGGGGTGTTCAGGGTCTGGAGAGAGAGGGGTATCAAAACATTTCTAGATCTGTACATTGATGGCAAGTTTGCATCTTTTGCTCAGTTGAGGACTAAGTTTAATCTTCCAAATTCCCATTTCTTTCGATATCTTCAAGTCAGACATTATACTAAAGAAAATTGCCCACACTTTGAGACCACCCCTACCAGTCATCCGTTCCTTGAAAATCTCTTACTCCCCCCGGATTCAAAACAGCTGGTATCAAAATTTGTGAACTGCTTTACCACTACTGTTTCTTCAGACCACATTAGGGAAGCCTGGGCCAGCGACCTTAATTCAGAGATATCAGCAGACTTTTGGGAGGTGGTCATGTCCCAAGTTCATTCTTGTTCTATCAACTCACGCTACAGGCTAATTCAATATAAGGTGATTCATAGACTACACTACTCAAAAACAAAATTAAATCGCATCTTTCCATCAGTGTCTCCTGTGTGCGACAGGTGTCGTTCAGCTGAGGGATCACTAGCGCATTTGTTCTGGTTCTGCCCAGCTCTGCACAGCTTTTGGTCTTCAGTCTTTAAGTGGCTGTCGCTAGCATATTCTACGGACATTCAGCCTAACCAGGACTTGGCCATTTTTGGTTGCTCTGCAAAGACTATTGAATTACCACGCAATGTGCAGATGGCTTGGCGGACTGGAATGGTGGTGGCTAAGAAACTTATTCTCCAGACGTGGAAGTCCACTACTCCACCTTGTTTTGCACACTGGCTGAAAGAAATGCTGTCCATTATACAGTTGGAAAAACTCCGTTTGTACAATCCCAATGCACAAAATAGATTCAAGAAAATATGGGGACCTTTCTTGGCACACTGTCACATCACCTGATAACCACAGGGACTCTGACTTATCTGGCCACATAACTATGCAACACAGTGTTGGATTGGAATAACTCATTTAGTGTAATTTTACCTGCTCGGAGATATTGTTTTGTGACAACTTTGTTTGAACAAAATGCTACTTTTGTGACGGCTTGGCAGCCCTTGCGTGTTTGTTTTGTTGTTTTTTGTATGTGCGTTGAATTGTTTCTATGTATGTTCGTTACTGTTTTTGTAAAAAAACTGTAACCTATAAATAAAGTATTTTAACAAAAAAAACTCGAAGCTGCTGTGTTCTTGAAAGGTGAGATGCAGCTGTTTGATACTTTTTTGGGGGAGTCCAGGTCAAAAGACCATGTACAGTAGGTCAAGAAGTCACTGGGAGATGAAAGCATGGAATCAGCTTGCTCCTGAGCTGTTATGGGCATAAAGCCCTTAACTCTGGATATGTTCCTTAGTGGTAGAAGGCTTTTGTATGATGTTTATGTGACTGTGAAGGCAGATCTGAGTCTAATACAACACGGCAAGGTTTCGAACTTTTGTCCTTCATTCTCTAGAGACAGTAACCAAGTGTTTAACTGACAGCACCCTCGTCTCTTTATTGCCAGAAACAATTACCTCATTTTTTCTTGATTTACAATGAAAAATTTTGGTTCAAATCCAATTTTTGACTTGGCTAGACAGTTACAAAATGCAGCTATAGCTGCAGTTCACTGGGGACAGCCGAAGATGATATCTGTGGTGTCCAATCATGAACTATGATAGTTGCATAGAAAATCTGCAGAATTTGACCAAGGCAGCATATTGAGGCTGAAAAAAGGGTCCAAGAACTGGAACCCTAGGGAACCCCAGCATGTCATAGCCACTTCGATCTGATTGATTCTCCCAATGGTCACAAAATAACTCCTGCTCCCCAAGAGGACCTACCATTCTGGACTGTTCCACGAGTCCTGGCCATGTTTCGTCAATCTGTCAGGCAGTGTGCGTGATCCACAGTGTCAAACACAGCAGAGATCCAGCAGGACCAGAACTGATATTTGCCTGAGTCAGTAGTTTGGTCAACCTTATGTCAAGTTAACTACTACAGAGCTGTTTCTGTATGTGGTGGAGCTCGAAAACCTGAATGTGAATTTTCAAAAGTCCATGGAGTTCAAAGAAATTACGGATTTTGATAAAAAAACCACTTTCTCTCAACAATCTTTGGCTAAAAGGAAGAGTTGAGACAGGTCTGTAGTTTGGTTAACTTGGAAGTATCCAGCGTTCTTTTTAAGGTGGGCGTTCATGGCAGCTACTTTTAGGGGTTTAGGAAACTGCCTGATTGAAGGGGCAATTTATTAGATTGGCTGCAGATGCTGTATTTAGACAGATTTTACAATTAGCGATTAAAAAAGTCCAGATGATTGTGGTTCAGAACAGCCATGTCGATGACTTAAGATGCTGAACTGTTCTCGTTAATGGTTTTTATCAACTGATTTAAATTCGGACATCACAACAGTTATGTCATTCCTAGGAGGGTTTTAGGATTGCGTCACTTTATCATTTTTGGTAGATTTGTGTTGATTATTTTAAACCTTAAAGATTTGAAATTTTTTCACAATCGAAAAAGTGAGCTCTGAAACTATCAATCTTTTGGCGGGTTTTGCAAGCTATCAACTATAGCAACAGAGTGCGAGTGTTGTTGATGTTCTGTATTAATAATTTTAGAGAGTTTGCGTCTAGCCTTGGTGACTCCATGGTGAATATACTGAGACTTTGTTTGTAGGGGTTGTGGTGAATTTGGAGTTTAGTTTTTCTCCATTTAACGCTCTGCTTTCCTGAATTCTGTTTTCAATGCCTTGACCGTCATAGTGTTCCTCCATGGTGATCTCTGTCACTCAGGTCATCTAGTGTATAATTGGTGTGCACAGCATCCATGACATTGAGATTTTCCAGTTGAAATTATCCAGGAGTTCATCAATGTCTCTGCGCTCACGTTGGTGACATTGCTATAGCCTCCATAACTTAGCACTAGTACGTCATTTATGTACCTTTTCCTGAACAGACCAGAGGTTATCTGATGTTTGGAATTTCTGTAAGTCACAGACACACAGAAATGATCAGAAAGAGCCAGTCCTTAACACAACAGAAGAAATGTCAACACCTTTAGAGATAACAGATCTAGAGTGTGTCCCCGAGTGGTGTGGGCCCGACTGTTGGACAAGCCAAAGGTGTCAAGTAGAGAACAAAGTCTTTGGCTAGTACCTGTTATTGTCTATGTGATGTTAAAATCCCCAGAATACGATTAAAAAAGTTGTAGTCAGTCAGATAACTGACAATCAGATCAGCAACTCATCAATAAATTTTCCTTACTAACGTGGGGTCTATAAATGAGAGAAAAAGGACTTTGTTGGGATCAACCCTTCATTAAAAACAGAAGATTTCAAAAGAACTAAATCACCAAATGTAATGGTCCTGCATATGAAATACTGATTTGAAAATGGCAGCAACACCCCCGCCCTTCTTGCCACTTCGACTCTTACTCATGAAACTGTAATTTGTTGGTGCTGCCTCATTAAGAATGGTAGCACAACTACATTCAGTCAGCCATGTTTCACTAAGAAGTAAAAAGTCTAGATTATAGGTCATAATCATGTCATTTACTATCAGTGGTTTGTTGGCTAGTGATCTGATATTGAGTAGGGCTATCCTTGTGGGGATAACAGGAGACACTGGTAAGTTTTGTGGTTGACATGCTGTACTCAATAGATTGGCAGATTTAAATGAACCCTTTTTATTTCTCATCAGTTTAACCACTTTTCTGTTACCTGTCATCACAGGGATTGAGAAGGGTATCTGAACTCCATAGGGCCCTGACTTTTCCTGGTGAAGATTATTTATATCAGTATTGCCCCCTGTTGGGGCTGGGGGCGACTCCACTTGTTGGGGTGAGAATAATGATGTTGCCGATTCTTTCTTGGTCTGCTGTCCTCCCTGTTCAGTCCTTATCTCAGCGCCCTCACCAGAGCGCCGCCTTATCTGTTGTTTTGGATTGTCTTGTCTTTGGTCCTTGGCAGTGGCTGCTGGTGTCTGATGCAGAAAATAAAAAATGTTGGAGCTGGACAGACTTTGGTTCAGAAAAGGCTGAAGGCAGCAAGATTTCTGAGATAAACAGAACAGTGTTGTGTAATGACAATTTACTGAACCAAAAAGTGCCAGGTTTCAAGTGAGACCCACAGCCTCGAGGTTATGGAAGCAGTCAGTCAGTCAGTAACATGTTTGACTCAATGTTATATAAAGTATGTTAAAAAAAGATTATAGTAAAACCTGATTAAACCTGATACACCTTTATGTGTACGTATCAACAGATACAGTGCTGCAGTTTAACCTCACACAGCTTTGGTTCGTCAGACAGGTGACAGTTAAAAGGAAATACCTGAATAAATGAGTGAAAACAAACTGAATGCAAATGATTCCAAACAGGTTTGAAAATGATGTCAATCTCATGTTGTGACAACCCAACTGAACACCTACAGATGCTAGATTTTGGAGCAGCATGTTAAAATGCTGCTCATCCCTCTGATTCCTCATATGACGAGCACTGACATTTGTTCTGGAGGCACATTATGACCCAGCTCACACAGGGTGAGCATTTTCAAACAATGACATAAGCCATGTTGTGACTTGTAGTCCCTTGTGCAGACCATGCTCCAAAATCAATGGATCTTACAGGCTCCATTTTGCATGTCCAGTTTGTAACACACGCCTTTTTTCACTATGATTGTTTCTGATTAGGTATAACAAATGATATGCTATTCAAATTTAATTAATTCAAAGTCTTAAGCCAAGCCAAGATAACCCTGACAACATCACTATGGTATCATCTGTTTGTTTGTTTCTAAAAAACATGACAGCAACACAGACCATATCATACAGCTGTTGACACAGGTTCTGTAGTCTTTCTAATGCTGGTACTGAACTGAACTGCATATGTGAAATCTTCTATATAAAAGACTCAAACCAGAGCGGTCTTTAAAGCAAGTCACTTAGCTGTATAGTGACTTCTTTGGAGCAGCTCAGTAACTAATGAATGTCGTGTTTTTCTTCAGCCTATCTGTTCCCCTGTGTGTGCCCCGCTCTCAGCTCTTTGTTGTGTTAACACAGACGTGTGGGCTCGTGGAGCAGCTGAACACTGAGGGGACAGAGAAGAAAGAGCCTATCAAGCCTCCTCCTCTCACCACACTCAAAGACAATGATGCCAGCTGATGCCAGCTGCCTGCCTGGCAACCAGCCTGGCTTGTGGCATGTAATTTGGAGGAGAAGAAGATTTATAGTTGACCACTGAACCAAAGCCGGGTTTGCCTGGCTTTATTTTGGTGTTCTGAACAGCCAGTCTGGTTGGATTAACAAGTGTCTGACAGATGACATTAAAACATAAATCATATGAAGCAGATTGGAAGAGGACAGGATCTTTGACCGTGAACATTATTTAAAAATACAATATTTAGTGTATACTAGTATAGTATAGTTTGTTTGTTTTTTAATTTGATGCTTGAAAACATTCCAAAAATGTTGTGGAATGCAAACACTTGTTTGAAGCTTCTACAGGTTCACTGTATTAGGATCGGAATGAAATGAAATGTATGAAAGGGGCATCCTTAAAATGTTAAGCTTGTGCTTAGTTAGAGTGCTGAACCCACAACACAAACACAAAATCTAAAATAGGATGAGAAGGTTTATTAACAAAAAAGGTGCAACAAAAAACACAGTGGGGGAAAGGGGGAGTGAAGGGAGTCCAAAAAGATTCTTCAAAAAGTTATGTTTAGAGATGGTAAGATGTCTGGTTACCGATCAGGTTACTACAACAAAATGGCGGACTCGGGAAGAATGAACCGGAGTTATATATGTACTGGAGTTTGATGAGTTGATGAGTTGTAGGTGTGGATCAGTGGAGGAGTGGCAGGAGAAATTAGGTCAGCCAAGCCCAGCCTGCACAGACAGGGAAGACAAGGGGTACGGTCGAATAGTCAAAAAATGACCTCATAAGTCCTTTCCTAACCTCTTTTCCTTGACCTCGATGGAAAACGTCACAAGGTCAAGGAAAGATGTGAAGGAGAATTCCTAAGGTGTTAGGAGAAGACAGTCAGACTGCTCTTACACTAGACTACATCATCATGCGACAGTGAATGTTATTGACATGACCTGTAGTAAAACTACAAAGTCCAGATGATGGACTACAAAACGCTCATCTGAGATACTTCTTCCTGTGAACTCTTATCGTGTTGCTTCATGCAGGAAATATAAACATGGACAACCTGGTGAAAAACGTGACTTCATTATCAACGTCAGAGTTCAAATAATAAATGAATGTTGTCCACCGGTCACAGAAGTCAAATGAACTGTCACAGTGAGAATGGTCGCTCACCCTCCTGCCCACTCATATAGAAACATATTAGCAAGTTATGGGGAAAGATGGATGATTGATAGTCATTAATAATCTGCAGGACGCTGGATGTCTGTCAGTTAGAAAAAGTTTTTACTCTGTCAAAAAAGCTCCACAAGTCGTGATCACAGTTTTTATATCACATCGTCATGTCTGTTGACACACATGCGCTCTCTCTGCTGCCGGCTGCATCACACTGTTTAAATAAACTGATGTTTTTATGTCTGGTTGTGAATGACCTTTTTTTTGTTGTTGTTGCTGCAGCAAGGAATTGTGGGTGGACATTATCTCATTTCCTTTCATAAAGGATGGTCTGATGTATCCAGATGTGTAAGGAGATAAGAAAGGAATCACTAACACTCCTTTCCTCAACAGTTAGAGAATTCAAACTCACGTGCACCATAACATGAAAGGCCCGGTCATTAAGAAGTAAGGACAAAGCAAGGTTCAACACTTTGTGAGAAACTGCAAGCAACAGTTTAAGAACAACGTTTGTCAAAGCACAGTTTCAAGACGTTTGTAGTTTCACTATCTACAATTCATAAAATTATTAAAAGATTCAGGTTCAGAGAACTCTCTGCATGTAAGGGGGGCTGGCTGAAAACCAACATTTAATGGCTGTGACCTCTGATCCCTCAGGCAGCACTGCATTAAAAACCTGCATGATTGTATAAAGGGTATTTAACGGACTGTACTTATATAACACCTTTCTAGTCTTCCAACCACTCAAAGTACTTTTACACTACATATCGCATTTTATCGGCATCAGTTTTAGAAGTTAAACGTTCATTTACATTCACACATCGATGGTGCAGTAATCTGGGGTTCTTCGACATGCAGACTGGAGAAGCCGGGGATCGAACTGCCGATCATCTAATTGCTGGATAACCCGCTCTACCTCCTGAGCCACACCACCTAGGCTCTACGTGGGCTCAGATTGTGGTGGCAAATGTAGCCATTACACTGTTCACCCATAACTGATATCAATATACAGTTTACAGATTGCAACTTTTGAAGGCAGGCTAAAAAAGGATGCCCAGGGATGAACTATCATGTTTTAAATAACAAATGGAATATGTATATACAGTAGCACTGCTAAAGAGTAGAGCGTAGGGATGCTGTTTAATTTGCTGCAGCCAATCAGCTAATTGGCTATCTCACCTGCAAAATTAGGTTAGAGGTGTACCTTTCCAGAATGAATGTTTGTTGGGTGGCTCGTTCAGCAGGCTGAAGTGCAGAACAAGAAGTGTGTTCATGTTGGAAAGTAGATAAGACAGACTTAAAAAGAAAAGCTGGGTTGTTGTTCAAACTCTTGTGTTGTCTAGCAGGATGCTGTCTGGCTGTTAGTCAGTGTGACCATCTGTTCTGCCTATGATAGGTCCAAATGAAAGGTTTGTATTATCTGTACCCCACTGTGACAAGGCTGCATGGTAAGCACACTTGCTCATAGTTCTATAAAACCACAATCTACTTTCTTGCTTGTGTCTGAATTAAACATTTTTCAGTTTTGGACAGAGCCAGGCGAGTTGTTTCCTCCTGCTTTCAGTCTCTATGTTAAGTTAGGCCAAACACATCCTGACTCCAGCTATGTTCCTCACACACAGACATGAGACTATGTATGAGATAATAGATATCAATCTACTTTAAGAAAGATGGTTAATTGGTATATCCCAAAATGCAGAACTTTTCCTTTAATGATCATAATGTAGACCAAAGCATCAATGTCAAAGTTTGTGAACACCCCAAGCAAACTTGTCATTTGTCTGATAAAGTAATGCACACTAACGGGTATCTACTCAGAGCTTTCCCGCAGCAGGTGCTGCCTTTGTCTTTCCACCAAAGATCCCCTACAGTAGACCACATGGCCTCATCAGCTTCACTCTGAGTGTCTGTCAGTGGCTGTATCTATAAATATAACTCTGTGGCAGTCTGCTCAATTATGCTCTGCCTGTCTCTATCAAATGATGTACTCCCATTATGCTGAACTCTATGGGGCCAGGTCCTTGCAGTCACTGAGGACATACACAACACACATCTGAGGGGCAGATTCTGCATTAAATGCAGTAAGTAACTCCCCTGTTACTACTATACTCTCATATGATGCATGTTGTTTAGATGTTTAGATACACAGTACTTAAGATATCAGATAATCTGCATCTGACTCATTTGTTAGGGGTTGATCATATCAGAATGCAAAGTGGCTCATTGCAAAGTTGTGTATATTAAGTTGTCTGCCCTTCTGGAGCATACCTAAAGGAGGACCTAATATGCTAATTTCTACTTCTATACTGTTGGTCTGAGTCGCCACTAGCTTTGTATCATTCACTCTTCATAAACATCCTTATCTTTCATGGAGCCCACTTTCATCTGATTGGCCAATTCTGCAGAGGCCTGCTGAGGGGCATCAACTCACTGGCTGTTTTCATGCTGTGCTCAACAGCATTACAGCCTTACTACTACTTTAGCTACTAACTGTAGCTGATTTTAGCTAGTGAGCTATGCAGCTAGCCCAGCAGTCTTAACTTTTTGACAAACTTTTTGATATTGTATCTTTTCTTTCCTCAACCAGCTCAAGCATTCTGATTTTCCCATACTCATCATCTTTCTTTTTTTTTTTCAGCCCATTACCCCATGGTTTAAGCCAAGCTGTGCTGTCTCTTTGTTTCCCCTACACCGATCGATCTGACATGGCCTGGCCTCCAGCAGCATAAAGGCCATCAAAATACATAGGGACCCAGTACAAACTGACTGGCTTAAACAATACCAGCAACAATACCACCACACACGGACAATACAGGCCAGACAGATTTCACTGAACAATGCAATGCTGCGATGTGACACACACACACACACACACACACTAGCTAACAGACCCTGCAGTGAAGTAGGCCAAATGATTCTTTGTTCATCAGAGTAGAGTTATTTGCATTACATTACACACATCATGGTTCTTCTAATTGATTTACAGCTGGAAATCAAGTGTTCAAGTTTTAAAAAACTCCAAACCTTTTAAAACTTGAACTTTACATTCAAGTTTACAGTTTACTTTTGATGTTTTTGCATTTGACCATCTTGATAAAAGTTGGATTAAGCGTTCACAAAGAAATCTAACGTGAATATCATTCTAAACTTCTCTGATACTGTTTATGGATGGATGAATTTACATTTTGCTGAATATCACTGTGTATGTCATGAACTGTTTGCTTTAACTCTTAGATGCTGAACAGATTTAACTATAAGCCATGTAAGCTTGGTATAGCTTTGTGTTCAGAACACTGAGTCATTATCATGAGTATAGTGTACATCACCACAACTCAGATTTGTATAATATCCCTGGATTAGTATTAAAAACAGAAGGCACGTTGGATTGTGCAGGATTGGTACTGAGGAAACCGACCACACGGCTGGCCATAATAAGCCAACATGAAGTATGAAGCAGTACAGTACTAACAAATGCAAACTGTATCACCATGTATTACACAAACTATACTCATTGCATTATTCATATACATTATTGAAAATAGAGTTATAATTTCTGCCACATTCTATAATTAGATCCCTGTAAATCCGAAAGACTGAATTTTAAAACACATTTTTTCTCTAGTTTCACCATCAGCCCAAAATGTCCACATATATAAGAAGACAAATATAATGACATTTCTTTTAGTGCCCCCCTTTACTACGACTTGTACTAGTGAAAAACACAACAGCTTTATTTATTTCAGATACAGTAAGATGACATACAATTTCAGTGAAGCACCTGCTTCTCTGTCTGCACTATGTGGACATCTGGTCCATTCACCAAACCAGGACAGTTTATTGTGGGATGTATCGCTGATGTTTCATGTTTTACATCTCAATAGAGAGAATTGCCCATCTGCTTTTTTGATAAGGTTTGGTAATACTTAATCCATGTTACTGTATATTTGATAGCCTTCTTGTCCCTTTTAAAGTTAATGTTTCACATATAAGAAGTATGATGAGCCATAAAATAATGATGTCCAATCTGATTCAAAGCAACATATGTATAACCTTCCTATAATAAACTGACGGATTTCTCACATTATGTAACTTTTTGCTCCGGGTACAATCACTTACAAGAAGTACGTAACGCTTTATGTGCACACCACCAAATATTTCACAGATTTTGTACTGTGAGCTCTGAGCACCATGTCATGCCAAGCTGGACAAGCGGGCAATGTAAGTGGTCTCATCAGACTGTATGAAAATAATGAGAAAGGAGAAGAGACCGAAGAGAAATAAAAAATGTTTGCATTTTGTGCAATTAAATTAAAACCTCTTAAAAGCTTTTCAAAGCCAAACAAGACCCAGTTTAATATCTCTGAAGGCCTACATACACAATATCTGTGTTAAGCTTTTCACCCTGTGACACACCAGATCAGCTGTTAAATAAACACACTCCCACAGTCACACACACACATGTACATGTCTGATGCAGGTTAAGACAACAACACAGATTAAATGCATTATTCACTGACTGGCTCTTATTTAGTATTGTAAAAGGTAGACTTACATCACGTCTGCTTGTGTTCACAGTAGTCTTCCTTTCTGCAGACCTCTGTCCAGTCAGGACAGTCCTGACTGACTCAACCCCATTTTTCTCCATGCACATGGAAACACAGAGATTTACACACTCTGGAAAGCATTTGGAAAAAAGCTCCATCTAGGTGAGAAAAAAGTATATTTATCTCACAAGATAAAGATGTTGTGTGGTGACCACAGACCATTACAGACATCTACCCTTACAGGTGTGCAGTAGCCAGGAATATTCAAGTGTTGTCTGAACTGAGGATGGCAGTTGACTGACCTCCCCTCCCCCCTCAGTTCAGTCCTGAACACTGAAGAGGTCTGAGTAGCTGAACAGACAGACTCATGTCCGCTGTCACACACAGCAGGTTTAAGTGTCCTTCATAGCTGACATGAAGATGGAGGCCTTGTGTTGACATTTCAGCCTTCATACAGCATATGACACATTTTGAACAACCTGTTATAAATCACACATTAAAAAAATTCACATAATTTATATTCTCATTTTCTTTTGTCAGTTTTGATTACTATAGTATGACCTAGTGGAGACCTACATGACCTGCTGCACTAATGCATCCTCCCACTGGCCCTAGCAGCTGAAGGGGAAGTGTGAGGACGATTAAAAAAAATAAATAAATAAAAAAAAAAAAAATATATATAATATATATATATATATATATATATATATATAATATATATATATATAATAGATATATATATATATATATATATAGGGCTGTCAATAGATTAAAAAAAATTAACTATTAATCGCAAAAATTTCTGATAATAATCGCGATTAATCTATCAATAAATGTATCATAAATTAACATGCATTTTTCTGAGACTGAAGCTATAAGAAATTATTTATGTAAAAATGAGCAAATTAATGTAGATAAAACACAGATAAAGTATATGAAATTCATTCATGTTATTGGCTTAAGGTGGCAATATGCACAGTGCAAACAGAAAAAACCAGAATGAGGAAATATACTGAGGAGTGCCACACTCCTGTAGTGTAGACGGGTGTTTGTTTTGAGGTGATATGTAAAGTCAGGTTACTTCTGTGGAATTTAAATTCGGCTTTGCAAACTGTGCAAAATTGCCTTGTTTTGTCCAACGAGCTGTCGGCCAACTTTTTAAAATGAATGTTCCCCCTAAAGTCCGTCCTATCCGCCATAGATCTCCTTTAGTTAGGATAGATCATAGACATATATACATAGACTCTCCTTTAGTTAGGATAGATCATAGACATATATACATAGACTCTCCTTTAGTTAGGATAGATAATAGACAAACACATAGAGTCCTTTAGTAGGATAGATCAAGACATATACAAGACTCTCCTTAGTTAGGATAGATCAAGACAATATACATAGACTCTCCTTTAGTTAGGAAGATCATAGACATAATACACATAGACTCTCCCTTTAGGTTAGGATAGATCATAGACATATTACGAGACCTCCTTTAGTTTAGATAGATCATAGACACATAGACTCTCCGCTTTAGTTAGGATAGATCATAGACAAATACCAGACTCTCCTTTAGTTAGGAGAGATCATAGACATATACAGAGACTCTCCTTTAGATAGGATAGACATAGACATATAGACTCTCCTTAGTTAGGATAGATCAAGAGACATATATACATAGACTCTCTTAGTTAGGATAATCATAGACAATAATACATAGACTCCTCTTTAGTTAGGATAGATAATAGACATATATACATAGACTCTCCCTTTAGTTAGGATAGATCATAGACATATACATAGACTCTCCTTTAGTTGATAGATCATAGACTATACATAGACTCCTTTAGTTAGGATAGACATAGACATATCAGACTCTCCTTTAGTTAGATAGATCATAGACATATAGACTCTCCTTTAGTTAGGATAGATCAGAGACATATACATAGACGCCTCACTGAGCAGGTTGGTCCGTTCTGCGATACGTTAACGTGTCGCCATATTGGATGTGGCGATCTGCCCGTAAACTAAAACAAGCAGGGCGGTTTTAGCTGTGGGCAATTGTGGGCGACCGCCCAGGGGCAGTCTCCGTGAGGGCTTTAAGTTATGCCTCTTAACACCCATTCACACACACACTATATATCTGGGAAACAAAGCTCTACTTTGCCACATCCAAAATGGCGGCCGCCACCGGAAGTAAACAAAACCGCGTTAATTGCGTTAATTTTTTTTTAACGCGTTAATTCTTTAAATTAATCGACAAAATTAACGCGTTAATTTTGACAGCACTAATATATATAGATATATATATATAGATATATATATAACATATATATAGATAATGAAGCCATTCTGTGATGTTGGAGGTGTGTGTGTGGGTGTGCCTACAATAAGTGTAATTCTAAGCAATGCTTATTTGAAAAATGTTTCTGTCTTGTATCTCTACTACTTGATCTGGCTACAGCTCAGGCAAAACTGGACTTCAAACTCAAGCCTCAATTCTAACCTTCGCTGCTTTTAACTGCAAATGATAGCAAGTAGTTACACATGGGTGGAGTCTCTGTTCAGATTATGAGATTCATATCCAAATTTCACTTGGGAACTGATTAGACATTAACAGTTAGAGCTTTAGACCCACCAGATCCTTAAAGACTGTAAGAGTTGTATGTCCTTACATTGTAGTGGCATAATGGTGTATTTCATATTACAAGACTTCAAAATGTATTTTTAAGTGAAGTTAAAATATTTCTAACATTGTGTTTGAGTATGGTCGGTCTGTTTAACTGCTGTCCTTAAGAGGGGAAACATGAGAGTGATGTAAACTCCAGCAGCCCTCTGTCCCATTGACCCTCCAAAGCCCTAATGATGAGTTTCAGATAGTTCCCTCCATATGTCCAGATTCTGTGGGAAACATGTGATCTGCCTCTATCCTCCCTCTCTACTTTGAATCAAAATCAGGCCCTCCTCCACCCCTAACTCCATGCACACAGTGTTTCTGTCCAAAGCTCGGAACTGTGGGAAGCACACGTAGATTTATTCTAGATTTCTTGCCTGTCCATGGAAAGAATTCTGAGAAATCTGATTTTACAATCTACAAAGTCAATATCCAGATTTCATCCACACATTTAGCCAAATATTTAGTTCTAGAAGCATGGTGACATAGTGCCTTTGCTACTTGCACAGCTTCTTAGTACTAACTTGTAATAGTAAACTATAGCAAGGTAATGGCTAACCAGCCAGGGCATACAAGCACAACAATGGGTTCCCAAGCTTCTTTCTATTGTCTCTGTCTTGGGCTGTTTACTCCCCCCTGGCATTTTGTTCTCAGGATTGTTCATCATTTCATTCAGAGTAGGGTTATTGAAGAGGAAAAAAGCTTGCAGAGTTAATGAGGACATATTTACAAACTATGTCTTGTTGTGAAGCAGTTGGCTTCAGTAAAACTGGATGCTAACACACAGCTAAAAGCTCTGATCGTTCCCTCCATTCTGGACTTGTCAGCTCTCTGTTCCCTCCAAAGTCATTACTGTGACAGTCTGTTAAGTTATTAAACATTAGTGTGATCAGGCCATAAACCTGGATATTGTCGTCTCTTCAATGAAAACCCTGTATGTTCAAAAATCACTTTTTCAGGAGGATGAATGAAATGACACAATGAGACACATTTAAATGGTTCTAATGACATGTGGGTGGTTCCAAACTTTAACTCTCTGTTTATGTCCACATCAGTTGGTAAACTATCAAGGTACCAGGGTTGTCCACAGAGCACACTGGCCACCAAGCTATTTCACTATTTAGATTGAAATCAGCATAATCCAGGTTATTGGCCATCCGACAATGACATGCATGTATCAGTCTGATTCGGTTCAGAGAGATCACAAAGTTTGTTGTCTATCCTTGGCTCAAAACTCATTAATTATTATTAAGCTATGCTTCTATCTATCATATATACATGATGTAACAAAACATCATTTCATTGGTCAGTAAGGTTCTAAATGCTGACTGCAGATAGAATATGTATATTACAGGTTTAGAAAACAAAGTCAAAATCATCCAAAGTGATGATCCAGGTTTGTGATCTCTGTCGACCATGTGTTGTCCTGTCACTTGGAGTACAAGAGTGTGTCATGTACAACTTTGATTTCATAACAAGTACATCAGGTAAAACTAGGACTGTGATCTCTACTGTGATCTTCCCTACACTTCTATCTTTAATATATCATGAATTATTGCAGCAACTGTAGTCCCTTGGCAGGTGCAAAAATTTTTAGGGGACGTGGAACAGTGGTGAGGGAGGAGAGGCAACATTAAAAGAATTTCAGGAGAGGAGAAGGAGATAAAATAGAGGGCAGGGGAGGCAGAAAGAGGGGGAAAAAAGACCCACAGGTTCCAGGCAGCTGGTGTAATTACAGAGCGGTGAGCACACAGAGAGAATAAAGGAAAAGAAAAAACAAAAAGAAGTTGGAGAAGTTGTAGTGCTGGTCTCCACCTCTTTCCTGCCTCTGTTCAGCCCTTCGCACCTGTCTGCCAGCTGGACAGCCTTCACCGGAACGTTTTCCACTTCACCTGGACAAGTTTGCTACCGTGATTTTATTTTGACAGAGGCAACAATGTTCTGCCTTGTGTCCAATCTGCATGCTGTATAATTCAGATTCAGTTTACTCTAGTGTACCTGTGTGTCAATTGCAGATTCCATAGCACCGATTTATGTATGTTACCAAAACCACTTTTTAGATTTATTTACTACATTCCAAGCATCCATTTCTTTCAGTTCATCTTGCTATTGTGACGTGAGATAAGTCGCAATGCAAAGACCATTGAGACAAGTCAAGATTGAAATCAGAGTCTTCACTCAACAACATTTAGGGAATGTGATGTGTCCTTCATTGTCCTACTACATACTTCAACTGACTCCCAGTAGTAGAATCAAAAAGACTGAAAGCACTGCTCTGGCAGGGTTGCTTTATATTTTTTATTTTTATGCCATCACAGTACTATGTACATGTTTTGATCATGATGATAGAGATAGTCACTGGAGCTAACTAGCATTGTCATAGTCCAAATGTAGCTGGGGTCTATTGTATTCACATCATACAGCACAGAATCACTCTACAGTGTTAGCATGCTAACACTTTGTAATTAGCACTGAGGCTAATGGGAATGTCATTCATTTGGGCATTTGGGCAGATTTAGACCTGATGATGATGCTAGACGAAAAGTCTAACTCGTGAACTCACCAAAGTTATTGCAGTCCATCATGATTGGAGCATGAATGGCAAAAACCGCACATCATGGCAATCCATCAAACAGTTTAAGTCAGGACTAAAGTTGTGCACAACTAACCATGAGCCAAGAGCCATGCTGTTAGCAAGATACACCATCTGAGGCAAGGAGGGGCTAACAACAACCCTGTGACTTGCAGACATTAGAGCATATGCTCTTCCAGAAGGTTTTCACTTCTTATCCTGTACGTATCATGTATTCCTGCAGGATGTATGAGAAAATCATCCAGAGGTGGTAGTTAAAAACCTCACAGACAGACAGGGCACTTAGCCTGACCCTCCCAGTTCTACCCCACTACACATTTGGAAATGGCAGGTCAATTCAGAATTCTCCCCCTCCATCAGATCCACTTCACAACCAGGTGGTCATCAGTTGACAGCTCTGCTCCTTTTTTCACCAAGACATATGGCTGCAGATCTGATCTGCATGATAAGTCCACAAAGTAAGTTATTGATCTCTGCCATAAGTTGTTCTGGTGCCAAGTATTCTTATAAATAACTGTAATGAAGGTCTTCCAAACAAACAAAATATGCTCACTGTGGTAAAATTCTGCCAAAAAATAGTGTTAAATGTGGCTTTACTGTGCAATAATATTAAGTGCATTTTTTCTGTTCAAGTCACTCACTTCTCTTTTGCTTAGCTTAGCAGGCTGCCAGTTTCAAAATAAATGCCGTGTGTTTGTGGTACTGAAGGAACATGTGTTGTAACAATAAGGCTCACTGATGGAGCTCTATAGCATAGAGGAAGAAGAAAAATCAGACTCACTAGTGTTTAAATGGAACAGGATGTGAACATATTTTTTAAACATAGTATATGAGCATATTTGTAGGAGGACAGGGTTGTAATAATGTGATGCCCAAGACCTAGTTTAACTGTTACCCCAGGGAACACATGGCTGACAACAGGAAGCCATGCATCCTGTAGCAGACCTAAACAATACAATATTACACAATAACACACTAGTTAACGTATAGAAGCTTCCCAGATCATGTAACAGTATCAAATGTGATGACAATAGCAGTAGAAGTTTTGGTTATTTTAGTAGAAAATGAAAATCGCCTTTAGCTTCTGAGTTCTGAACACAATAGACTGAACAGAAGAGCCACAGAAAGCTAATGCTGTGTGTTTTTGTGGGCACTGTGGAGCTGGTTCACACACACAGAGCTGTGGCCTGAGGGAATCATTAGAGAGCCACATTTCTACTGCTGGACACCAGGAGGATCGATTCACAATGTCACTGGGAATTTCCCTCTCACCTTATTGAAGACTTCAGTCACAGAGAACTGCTAGTAGCCTGGAGGTGAGAGAACAGAGGAAGCAAGAGGGTTGCTGGTTCAAATGCCTGGGAAAGTCTGCAATACTAGTGACTCCTCATTTTCTATGAGAAATTGTCAGAAATGTGAAATGTAAGCATTTAAACTTCGTCTCCAACTGTATCCATGACCATGTGGTGGACAGACTGACCTATGCCTGTTCAGTCTGTCCACCACTGCGGTCCAGGCTAGAATATCTCAACAGTTATAGATGTGATAACGTTGGTGACACTCATTTGGCATCATCTGGTAAAATTTGTAATTTGTCTTATACTTTTTTTACATGTTATACCTCAACTTTCGTACTTTTATACAGACTGTTTTATGGGACACATACAGTAATGCACATTTCCTGGTGTTTGAAATGGGTATGGTTCACCAGGTGTCTTTGTACTAAAACACTATTTTCATATGTTCAAAACGTTCATTTGTATGTTTTCTTCAGCCTGACGTTTTTGGTCTGAGACTGTGTGATGTGAGAGCAGGTAGTCTCCAGCACTGCTTCTTACATATTGGCACCCTCTAGTGGTATGTGGAAGAATCTATAAAATATTTTTGAAGGAAATAAATCCGTTTTAAAACATAATACTATCAGTGGAGGTAAGATGAAGAGAAGTGCAGATCAGGAGTATCCAGTTAAACAGTTGTGGTCAGGATTCAACAACAACAGCAATAAATAATGTTATTAAGAATAAACCTGGGGAAGTGGCTCCTGGTTCCAGCCCCTCTGTGTGGAGTTCACATGTTTTCCCCATGGGACATGACCTTAACAGGTCTGTAGGTGTGAATGTGGGTGTGAATGGTTGTTTGTCTTTATGTGCCCTGTGATGAACTGGTGACTTGTCCAGGGTGTACCCTTGCCCAAAATCAGCTGGGATAGTCTGCAGCCCCCCCCCCGACCCCGATGAGCTGAAGTGGTTATAATAAGTTGGCCTGATGAAAGTGTAGTGAATTGGAAATCTAAAATACAAAAAAAGTAACAAAGTAAAAGTAAAAATGTTAAAAACACGTTCACCATATAATGTAGTAATATTATTAGTGCTCCTGTTTCTGACAGAAACATGTCAATAATATGGTACATATCAAACAGATGGCCCGCCATCACAACAGTGTAGACACTTAGTCAGCAGAAACAACACAGACATAATACCCAGAGGTGAAAGTGTTTGGAATGTTAAAAAGAAGAACTTCCCACTGAGCATTTTTCAGTCTAAAAGACATCTAATAAAGGTCTAAATGGTGCGCCGCATTTTAGCTGCGTCCTCTGCCCTGCGTCAACTCACACCGTCTTGGCAGCGTAGTGAGCCGGCCGTATTCACGTGAGAATCCTGGACGTACGCAAGACCCCGTGATAAACTGTGTATAAAGAAAACAACAACAACAAACAGCTGACTTTGCTTCCCCGATGTGGAGGAGATTATAAAAAGCATCTGTTGTGTCATAAATGATTGTGTGTTGTTCCACTTCAACAATTAGTCTCTCATTTCATGTTGAGACCCTTTGATCGATCTTTGATCACCTGGTGCCACCGGTCATGACGTAACGTTGATGTGAAGTTGTAAAAAGCTACATGAACTGCGTATTGTGTTTTATTTTGAAAGGGGGCGGAAGTTTATTACGTTGATTCTGTGTCTGATTTCCTGTCTAGTGCAAGTGCTCTGTTGAAATTTACGAGGTGTAGCAGCTAGTGATGGGAATTCCGTCTCTTTTTAGTGAGTCGGATCTTTGGCTCAGCTCACCAAGAAGAGCCGGCTCTTTCGGCTCTCAAATGGCTCTTCATTTTACTACTTACACCTTATATAATTCAGGCAAATTTAGCACTGTTTTGACTTGTGATTTGTATTTGAACGCATATATCACTTGAATTTCAATAATTTGCTCTAGCCAATTGAATTTACAGTTGTAAAATCCCTTGTGACTCCCTGAAACCACCCAGTGAATGCACTAACTTGCTTGAAGAACCACTCTGCTACACAAAGAAGATAGAAACGGCTATAAAAACCTAAGCATAGAAATTTAAAAAAGGACCAAGCTATTACATTTTATATATATATATTACTATATCTATCATATATATATATATATATAAACACACACACACACAAAGTACTGAAAAAATATATAAATTAAATAACAGCATGCATGTGACACCCGTAGTCAATGCCCACAGCGCCCACAGGTACTTTTCCTAAAGAGAAAAGTAAAAAAAGAAAAAGAACGGTTCGCGGACAGACGGGAGCCAGCTCCCATCGTTCACGCTCGTTCGCGACTGACACATCACTCTTAGCAGTGGCTCGCGTCAAAAATAGAAATGTTATGGAATGCTCGCGCCGTGGTGCAGGGAGATGCTTCTGTGTGAGTGCCCCGGTGACCGCGGCACAGCCGTAACGCCTCCGATGAGAGTAGGCCTTTACGTGGCGCGTACGCCTCCGGAGTGGGCCAGTGGGCCTTGTCTCTCCTCACTCAATACAAAAAGTATGCATGCGCGTAAAGGGAAGTGTGCTGCGTGCTGTGAGCAGCACCAGGAGTGAGGGACACAGGCAAAACTCCGGAGAATTACTTCAAGTACTCAAGACAAGTACTCGATGGTCGTGATATAGTCATTTCATACATCTCACGTAGAACAAGCCGCGATATATCGAGTATATTCGATATATCGCCCACCCCTACCTTGACGTCTAGGCTAAAATCGGTCTACCAGTGGTCTAGAAATGAAAGTTTTTTAGACTTCTAAAGTTTAGACTAGCTGTCTAAAAGACTAAAAGACGACTACGTCTAGATATCTCGTCTGATCTTAGACGTTTAAATAACTAATAATAATAATAATAATGCATTTTATTTCAGAGCGCCTTTCAAAACACCCAAGGACACTATACAAAGATAAAAAGCAATAGAATACAAAGATTAAAAAGGCAATACACAATAAAAAGCACAGGCTGTAAAATATAAAACAAAGAAATGATTAAAAGTCAAAGTACATAGGCTAACTGAAACAAATGAGTTTTTAGTCTAGATTTGAAGAGGGGTAAAGAGTCAATATTGCGGATGTCAGGGGGTAATGCATTCCAGAGTTGGGGAGCAGAGCAACTGAAAGCTCTACTCCCCATAGTACTGAGGCGGGCAGTGGGGACAGTAAGGAGGAGGGAGGAGGAGGAACGAAGGGAGCGAGAGGGAATAGCAGTGTGAAGAAGATTAGACAGGTAAGGAGGGGCAAGATTGTGGATGGCTTTGAAAGTATGGAGGAGTACTTTAAAATGAATTCTGTGCTTAATGGGGAGCCAGTGGAGATGCTGTAGTACAGGGGTAATATGGTGAAATGAAGGGGTTCTGGTAATGATGCGGGAAGCTGAGTTTTGGACCAGTTGCAGCTTGTGAAGGGATTTGTGGGGGAGACCAAAGAGGAGGGAGTTACAGTAGTCAAGACGGGAGGTGACAAGGCTGTGTACAAGGATGGAAGAGGTGTGGGAGGAGAGGGAGGGGCGAAGACGATTAATGTTGCGTAGGTGAAAGTAGGCGGACCTAGTGATGTTGTTAATGTGGGAGTGGAATGATAGAGAACTGTCAAGGATGACACCCAAGCTCTTGACCTGGGGAGAGGGGGAGACTGAGGATCCATCAATTGAAAAAGAGATATTGCTAGCTTTGGATAAGGTGGATTTGGTGCCTATAAGGAGGACTTCTGTTTTGTCACTGTTAAGTTTTACGTCATATAGACCTCTATTAAACATAGTATTATATGGATATTCTAATAAATCTAGATAGTTAAGTAATGTAATTACAATCTATTAAATTATTCACAACAAACCTATATTAAAAGGAAACTAGAAAATTTCCAAAACTAATTTTAAGTGTGCGTGACTCTGGCCCCGTCGCCCCATACATTATTACTGACACTGCTCAGAATAATTCAGTACTAGAAAAATCCTGCAGAAATTTTGAGAGTGACGAGTGGGCCGTTGCCGGGGGTCTGTATTCAAAAAGCACACCTCAAATAGTCATTTTTAACATGTTTATTTAGACACAGGAGCAGCTAGCACTTACGTGCTCGCAATTAACATTAGCATGTTAGCATTAGCATGTTATCCTTAACATTTTCATGCTGATGCGCGACCAATTAGCATTAACATGTTAGCATTAGCATTTCAGCATTAGCATGTTCGTGCTAATGCGCTGACACGCTAGCAGTTAACATTAGCATGTTACCATTAGCATGTTAAAATTAGCATGTTAGCGCTGATGCACTAGCAATTAACATTAGCATGTTAGCATTCGCATGTTAGCATTAACATGTTAGCTCTGATGCGCTAGCAATTAACATTAGCATGTTAACATTATGGCAACAATATGGCATCGACGTCGACGTACGATTCAGCGCTCAATGCAGCGTCTATGTATATATGTCTATGGCTAATGCTAGTTAATGTTAGCATGTTAGTATTAACATGTTAACATTGATGCGCTAACAATTACCATTAGCATGTTAACATTAACATGTTAACATTAGCATGTTAACGTTGATGCGCTAAGAATTAACATTAGCATGTTAGCATTAGCATTTTATCATTAGCATGTCAGCGCTGATGTGCTGATGCGTTAGCAATTAACATTAGCATGTAGGCATTAGCATGTAAACATTAGCATGCATTTAATTCTTAGTGGCTAATGTTAATTAGCATTAACATGTATTTAATTCCTAGTGGCCAATGTTAATTAGCACTAATTTTAGCATTGGTGGCTAATGTTAGCAAATAGCATGTCTAACGCGCTAGCTGCTCTGCTGTCTGTGTCTGCCATTTTAGACAGACAAGTTCAAATTTAGTGCCAAGAACTACTAAAATGACCGCCACTCAGCTTCTGCCTGCTGGCCCCTCTCCTCCTTCAAGCAGGCTGAGGTTGCCAAGCAACCAGGACCTAATCAGCAGCAGCTAATCTGCACCTGTTAGAATGTCAGTTAGAAATCCTGACAGAGACAGAGAGAAAATGCTGAGACCACCCCTCGAAGAGGAAGGATTTTTGGCCAATCCGTATTTCCAATCACTGAACCGGCTTAACCTGAAGCAGGCTGAGCCCTTCCTGAATGTCTACATAGGCATTTTGTGTTGATAAAGTGAAAAAATGTGACCTTGGGAGCAATTCAAAGAAGAGTTACTTCTGCTTTCCTCCAGAAAATTTCCCGCCTTTTTAACATGGGAGTCTATGAGGGTGTCGATGGGTGCTGCTGCCAAATATTCGCGTCTCGAGCCAAAACTATATGTCTGACAGTTTTAGCAGGCGAATGTGAGTGAGACGACAAATTTTCCTACGTTTCTATGTATAAATCATGTCTGTAGTGGGGCATTTGAGGCCACAAGAGTCGAATACGTTTTATTTTTTCACTGACAGTTGTCTCTCGTCTCCACTCTAGTGATGACATCACTCACTCTAGCTCTCGAAAGTTCTTGCAATACACACCCATTCATTTTTTGGCATGGTTTTTGGCGATTTTTGGCAAAACCGTTTGCCGAAACCCTTAGAAAAATCATAGCAATCGATTCCCGGCCGAGTCACACGTTTTGATACCCATTTTGTGTATGTGCGACAAAAAGTCTGGGAGGAGTAGCGAGACAAAAAAAGGGCGGAAGAATAAGTTGAAGAAGAACTAGAAAACTGCATTTCCTGCGGAAAGTGCGGTGTGGGTGCCCTCTGCTGCCGCCGGCCCCAGCGGCCCATCTGCTGACCTTTTTCTGCATGTCTTTTCCCTGTCTCTTTCACTCTCTCTCCCCCTCACATTCCTGTCGCTCTTCAGCTGTCTCTATACTATAAAGCTTGAAAAGGCCATAAGGGATATATCTTAAAAATGTTGAAATTGGTTGAAAAGAGTAGAATAGTATGAAGTGATACAATGTTGT
>NC_040020.1:36383713-36392186 GCF_000972845.2 Larimichthys crocea
GTAACACTGTAGAAAGTCAGATGAAAAGGTAGAATTGTAGGAGTAATAGTAATAGTACAAGATCTTGGTGAACTGTGTAGTTTGACTGAACTCTGTAGTAGAAGGAAAGGTAGTTTAAATTGTAGGTCTGTATATAGATTTGTAGTTTGTATATGTATTTGAAATGGTAAAATATTTGTAGAAAAGTTGAATAATTTGTTAGACATTTAATAGTAGAATTTGTAAAATATAGTACAAGATCTTGGTGAACTGTGTAGTTTAACTGGGTCTGTAGTAAAGGAGAAGTAGTTTAAAGTGGGAAGGATTGTAGAGACTGTCTGAGACTGTCCTGAGACTCACCTGTCCAGGTGTGCAGCTCAGCCTGTATTGAACGTAGATCAGCAGATTTTTATTGTTTGAACACGATGTGTCATCTGTTTACTGACGTCTGTTCAGTGTCTCTGTGTGTGTGTGTCTGTGTGTGTGTCTGTCTGTGTGTCTGTGTTACTGTGTGTGTGTGTGTGTGCATGCTTGTGTCTGTAGAAATGTTCTAAATGAGTTGAATCTAAAAAAAATGTTGAATAAAAGTGTAATAGTACAAGATCCTGTTGAAATATGTAGTTTGAATTAGTGCCAAGAACTACTAAAATGGCTGCTGCTCAGCTTCTGGTGGCCCCTCCCCCTCTTCTCCTTCACGCAGGCTGAGGTTGCCAAGCAACCAGGACCAACTGTAATCAGGGGAGCAGTTTGAACCTGTTAGAATGTCAGTTAGAGACTGAGAGAAAATGCTGAGAACTCCTCACGAACAGGAAGGACTTCTGACCAAAACCGTATTTCCAATCATTGAACCGGCTTAACCTGAGGCACGATGAGACCTTCCTGTCCGTTTTACATATTCGTTTTGTGTCGATAAATGAAGAAATGTGCCCTCAGGAGCAAGAGAGAGAAACGTTACTTCTGCCTTTCTCCAGGAAATTTCTCCCCTTTTATAACATGGGAGTCTATGAGGCTGTTGGCGGGAGTAGTCGATCATAGAGCCCGTCAGGAGCCAAAACTATATGTCTGACAGCTTTGGCAGGCGAATGTGAGTGATACAACAAATTTTGCTACGTTTCTATGTAGAAATCGTGTCTGTAGTGGGGCATTTGAGGCCACGGTAGTCAAATCCGTTTTATTTTTTCACTGATTTTTCTCCCTGCTCCTCACTCTAGCTGTGATGTCATCCACTCTAGCACAAACATTCCGCCACATACACACCCCATTATAACCCAGAAATTTGACTAAAAACCTGCTCAACTTTGAGCCTGTGATAGTTTAAAAACGGTAAAAGATTTTGAAAAAAGTTAAATACGAGTTTAATAGTTGAAGAGTTTGTGTACAGTTTGAAATTTGAATGAAGTCTGTAGTAGTAGTAGAACTTGTTGAAATTGTAGAATGATTTGAAGTTTGTGTAATGCATTTTAAATAGGAAAATATTTGCAGAAAAAGTTGAATATTGTAGATATTTATGTAGAATTGAGAAAGTAATAGCAGCAGTGGCATGAATGAGCTGCTCTAGTGGTTATTTTTTATTTTTTGTGGACAAATTTGTAGGAGTAGTTACGGGACAAAAAATGTACGAAGAAGAAAAATAACTAAGAAATTCCCGCAGGAATTTTGAGAGTGACGAGTGGGCTGTTGCTGGGGGTCTGTAGTCAAAAGGCACACCTCAATAGTCATTTTTAACATGTTTATTTAGACACAGAGCAGCTAGCGCTGCCCGCAAGCAATTGACATTAGCATGTTAACAATTACCATGTCTTTAATTTTTAGTGGCTATGTTAATTAGTTGTTAGCATTTGCATTATTTTAGCATTGGCCGCTAATGTTCCAGTTAGCATGTCTTTACAGCTAGCGCTAATGAGCTAGCTGCTCTGCTGTCTCTGACGTGCTAGCAATTAACATGTTTCTTACTGACTGAAAATGAGTGGCTAGCATTAACGTGCTAGCAGTTAACATAGCATGCTAGCATTAGCATGTTATCAATGAGCATGTATTTAATTCTTAGTGGCTAATAGTATCAATTACATTAGCATGTTAGCATTGGCATGTAAATAAACTTAGTGGCTAATGATAATTGTTAACACGCTAGCTGCTCTGCTGTCATTATCATTTCAGACGACAATGCACTAGCAATTAACATTGCATGTTAACATAGCTGTTTACATTAGCATGTTTCTTAGTGACTAAAATGAGTGACTAGCCTTGACGTGCTGCAAATTAACATTAGCATGTTAAATTAACAGGTATTTTTTCCTAGTGGCTATACTAATTAGCTTTAGCAGGTTAACATAACTGTTAACAATGATCATGTATTTAATTCTAGTGGCTAATAGGGATGTAACGATACACTCAACTCACGACTCGATTCGAGTCACGATTTTTTGTTCACGATACGATTTTTTCACGATGTTTTTAAATCAAAATGAGCTACAAACAAATTATGACCAAATAAAAATCTCTCTTTACAGAAACTCTCAAACAGTTTGTGTTCTTATTAGGGCTGCCAGCAAGCAGCTGATCTGACCATTACCTTTCAGCTTGAAGTATGAGCTAACCGAAAATAAAAACAACAAGTGATAGCTCATTTACCCTTTAATGAATTCACCAGCCCCGGGAAACGGCGGGTCCAGGCGCTGTAAACCCAGAGCCGGTCGCGGCGCACCACCTCGGAGGAAATGTGGGAGAGGTCCCACGAAGGGATCCTCCCGCACGTGCGGCCGTCCCTGACCGCAGTTTAATCCCCGTGCAGACTGCGCGGAGGTTGCGGTGATTGGTTAAGATTGCAACACCCCTGATTCACGGGGATTCACTGAAGTTGCGTGAATTGCAAATTGCAACATCGTGAATTCCTGGAGGATCTGTGTTATGGTATCATTTACAGTACAGTCAGGCCTGACGCCGATTACCACTACTGCGCATGTGTGTAGGGGTGGTGTGTGTGTGTGCACAGAAAGGCAGACGCGGCAGTGGAAGCTGCAGCCACAACGTAACCTATTTCTAATAAAAAAAAGACGAAAAACAACTATCCTACTTCTCTCGCATTCCGCAAGAATCGCGATTCATTTTTTCTGTCAACCGATGCGAGTCGTCACGCATTTGTACCGTTTTAATCGTGTCACGTGCATCGTTACATCCCTAGTGGGCTATGCTAATTAACATGCATGTTAACATTAACATGTTAGCAATGATCATGTATTTAATTCTTAGTGGCTAATGTTAATTAGCATTAGCATGTTAACATTAACATGTTAACATTAACATGTTAACATTAACATGTTAGCAATGATCATGTATTTAATTCTTAGTGGCTAATGTTAATTAACATTAGCATCTTAACATTAGCTATTAACAAGTGCATGTATTGGTTATTAGTGGCTAATGCTATTGCTAGCGTTGACGTGCTAGCAATTACTATTTGCATTAATTTTAGCATTGGCTGCTAATGTTAGCAGTTAGCATGTCTTTACAGCTAGCGCTAATGTGCTAGCTGCTCTGCTGTCTGTCGGCCATTTTACACAGACAAGTTCAAATGAAGCCAAAACTGCTCAAATGGCCGCCACTGGGCTTCTGCAACTGTTGTCAGTTGGAACGCCAGTTGAAAATCCTGACAGAGAGAGAGGGAAAATGCTGAGACTGGCCAAACCGTAATTCAATCATTGAACGACATAACTGGGGACATCGTGCCCTCCTGATCGTTTACACTTTATTTTTGTGTCGATAAATGAAGAAATGTGTCCTTAGAGGCAAGAGAGAGAAACGTTACTTCTGCCTTCCTTAAGAAAATGTCCCTCTTTTTTAAACATGGCAGTGAATGAGGCTGAGGATGGTAGTACTCGATCAGTTAGCCTGTATGGAGCCAAACTATAAAAGAGGACAGCTTCAACAGTGTTATCACTGCGATCACCTCGAATTTTCCTACATTTGAGGGGATAATCATGTCTGTAGTGGGGCATTTGAGGCCACGGTAGTCGAATCCGTTTTATTTTTCACTGATTTTTCTCCCTGCTCCTCACTCTAGCTGATGATGTCATCCACTCTAGCTCAAACATTCCGCACATACACAACCCATTATAAAACAGAAATTTGACTAAAACCGCCTCAACTTGAGCCTTGATAGTTTAAAAACGGTAAAAGCTGTCGATGAGTGTCGTGAATCCCTGAAGATAAGGGAAGCTACCTCCGTTTTAAAGTTCAAATGCAGTCTTTCGGTGAAGTTGCCAGAGCAGTTCATTGTTGAAAATGTCTGTTGAAATGTACTTTTTTTCAGGCCTCCCAGTCATTCCCTATGGGAAATTTTTCGCAGTTTTTCCAGAATAATTGCGAAAACACGCAAATCCTTAGAAGTAATAGCATCGATTCGGGATCAAGACGCACGTTTTGATATATAATTTGTTGGGGTCCTCTCACCGCTGCGGGCCGCCTACGGCACTCGTCAACTACTCCCCGCAGCTTGCTAGCTGTGAGTAGTTGAGTGTCGTAGGCACTCGTCACTAATAAAGATGTAGGATCACAATAATTGGGAGCCCTTCAGGCACCCACACCAATAAGATGTAGTAAACAATAGTGTGGGAGCCCTTCAGGCACCCACACCAATAAGCGCGGTGGATAACATAAGTGTGCACCTTACACGCACACTCAATTAAAGTTGTCAAAATTGAATGTTTATTAGATTCTCTAAAAAAAGGGACCACAATTAACATGTGCCTTTTTCTGCATGTCTTTTCCCTGTCTCTTTCACTCTCTCTCCCCCTCACATTCCTGTCGCTCTTCAGCTGTCTCTATACTATAAAGCTTGAAAAGGCCATAAGGGATATATCTTAAAAATGTTGAAATTGGTTGAAAAGAGTAGAATAGTATGAAGTGATACAATGTTGTGTAACACTGTGGAAATTCAGATGAAAAGGTAGAATTGTAGAGAGGAATAGTAATAGTACAAGATCTTGGTGAACTGTGTAGTTTGACTGAACTCTGTAGTAGAAGGAGAGATAGTTTAAATTGTAGGTCTGTATAAAGATTTGAAGTTTGTATAATGTATTTGAAATGGTAAAATATTTGTAGAAAAAGTTGAATAATCTGTAGAATATTAATAGTAGAATTTAGTAAAATAATAGTACAAGATCGTGGTGAACTGTGTAGTTTGACTGAACTCTGTAGTAGAAGGAGAGGTAGTTTAAATTGTAGGTCTGTATATAGATTTGAAGTTTGTATAAAGTATTTGAAATGGTAAAATATTTGTAGAAAAAGTTGAATAATTTGTAGAATATTAATAGTAGAATTTAGTAAAATAATAGTACAAGATCTTGGTGAACTGTGTAGTTTAACTGAGGTCTGTAGTAAAGGAGAAGTAGTTCAAAGTGTAGAAGGATTGTAGAGACTGTCCAGAGACTGTCCTGAGACTCACCTGTCCAGGTGTGCAGCTCAGCCTGTATTGATTGTAGATCAGCAGATTTTTATTGTTTGAACACGATGATGTCGATCTGTTTACTGAGCGTCTGTTCAGTGTCTCTGTGTGTGTGTGTGTCTGTCTGTGTGTCTGTGTTACTGTGTGTGTGTGTGTGTGTGTCTGCATGCTTTTGTCTGCAGAAATGTTCTAAATGAGTTGAATCTAAAAAAAAATGAATAAAAGTTTAATAGAACAAGATCCTGTTGAAATGTGTAGTTTGAATTAAGTCTGTAGTAAAGTAGAAGTCATTTAAATTGTAGGTCTGTATAAAGATTTGAAGTTTGTATAATGGATTTGAAATGGTAAAATACTTGTAGAAAAAGTTGAATAATTTGTAGAATATTAATAGTAGAATTTAGTAAAATAATAGTACAAGAGCTTGGTGGAGCATGTTAGCATTTGCTTGTTGGCATTAGCATGTTATCCTTAGCATGATAGCGCTGATGCGCTAGAAATTAACATTAGCATGTTAACATGAGCAATTAACATTACCATGTTAACATTAGCATGTTAGCGCTGATGCGGTAGCAAATAACATTAGCATTATCAGCATTAGCATGTTAGCAGGAGCCATTAACAGTAGAAAAATTTCGAAAGAAATTTTGAGTGTGCCTGACTCTGGCCCTGTCGCCCCCATACATTATTACCGACACTGCTCAGAAAATTCAGTATTAATACAACAACCTGTATCATCATTACCTTTTTACTGGGCTCTTATTTTGAAGGGACTCTTATTTTGAAAAACTGGTCCTGTGCGTGTGTGTGCGTGCATGTGTGCTTGTTCTGTCTGTGTGTGTGTGTGTGCGTCTGCCTGTCTGTCTGCCTGTGTGTGTGTGTGCGTGCATGTGTGCTTGTCCTGTCTGTGTGTGCGTGCATGTGTGCTTGTCCATATAGATATATTTAAATATATCTTTTAAACCTCATGTTCCTGTCAAAATACAACAATTCACAGATTTCACAACATTTATTGAAAAGTAGCTGATAAGTAACGTGACAAACAGCAGCCAGAAATCCGCGCAGCCTCTTTACTTGACGCACAGGTTGGAACACTATTGGCACGTGCGTGCGCTGTAACCTGTGGAAAGTAAAAGTGTCCTGTGTCCCTCTGTAACGGACAATGTGACAAAATATTTTCATTAAATGAAAAAAACAAAACCAAACAAGGTCGGCTCAAATATCAAATATGAATGTGAATGCAACATCAGCGGCAGATCTGCGCTGCTGTATACATAGTTACCGGCACGTTGCTAGGGCAGGTTGCCTGTTCATGACACACGCATTTTGTACAGTACTCCCTTAATTAATCAGGAGCAGAACACACGTGGGTTCTCACTCGCCCAATCAGGGACGCAGAGCCGCCTGCGCGCATGGTCATGGCCCGCGATGGAATGTGTCAGAAAAAAATTGGCCCGCGTCCAAACTTATTTGCTGACCCTGGTATACACGGTACCCCCGCGGTGCCAAATCACGGTTCCTACTATACTAGAAATTCTACACAACGGTACTACCGTGGATTACTATCTACTACCGGTGCAGTCCCGCTACATAGCGGCCGCTTCTGCTCTCCCTCCCGGTTCTCACTCGCATGCTACTCCATGTAAACAAACCAACATGGCAACTACTGCAACCGAACTACACGCTGTTTGCTGTTACTTGTGACGTCCGGGGGATATGATAGGCTGTTTCCAATGCTGGGTCGCCTGTCTGTTAGCTGATTGGCTGTTCGTGTTTTTCCGCCGGCAAGAGCAGCATGAAGACGCTCCACTTATGGGAGGCCGTTTAGGGTGAAAACATTGAAATAGGTACACACACATTGAAAACGTGCACACACACATTGAAAAGTGCACACACACATTGACAATGTGCAAATTTGCATTGAAAACGTGCACACACATGAGAAACGTGCACACACGCACATTGACAATGTGCACGTACCCATTCAAAATTTTGAATGGGTACGTGCACATTGTCAATGTGCGTGTGTGCACGTTTCTCATGTGTGTGCACGTTTTCAATGCAAATTTGCACATTGTCAATGTGTGTGTGCACGTTTTCAATGTGTGTGTGCACGTTTTCAATGTGTGTGTACCTATTTCAATGTTTTCACCCTAAACGGCCTCCCATAAGTGGAGCCGTCTTCATGCTGCTCTTGCCGGCGGAAAAACACGAACAGCCAATCAGCTAACAGACAGGCGACCCAGCATTGGAAACAGCCTATCATATCCCCCGGACGTCACAAGTAACAGCAAACAGCGTGTAGTTCGGTTGCAGTAGTTGCCATGTTGGTTTGTTTACATGGAGTAGCATGCAGTGAGAAGCCGGGAGGGAGAGCAGAAGCGGCCGCTATGTAGCGGAGACTGCACCGGTAGTAGATAGTAATCCACGGTAGTACCGTTGTGTAGAATTTCTAGTATAGTAGGAACCGTGATTTGGCACCGCGGGGGTACCGTGTATACCAGGGTCAGCAAATAAGTTTGGACGCGGGCCAATTTTTTTCTGACACATTCCATCGCGGGCCATGACCATGCGCGCAGGCGGCTCTGCGTCCCTGATTGGGCGAGTGAGAACCACCACGTGTGTTCTGCGTCCTGATTAATTAAGGGAGTACTGTACAAAATGCGTGTGTCATGAACAGGCAACCTGCCCTAGCAACGTGCCGGTAACTATGTATACAGCAGCGCAGATCTGCCGCTGATGTTGCATTCACATTCATATTTGATATTTGAGCCGACCTTGTTTGGTTTTGTTTTTTTCATTTAATGAAAATATTTTGTCACATTGTCCGTTACAAGAGGGACACAGGCACTTTTACTTTCCACAGGTTACAGCGCACGCACGTGCCAATTAGTGTTCCAACCTGTGCGTCAAGTAAAGAGGCTGCGAGGATGTTCTGGCTGCTGTTTGTCACGTTACTTATCAGCTACTTTTCAATATAAATGTTGTGAAATCTGTGAATTGTTGTATTTGACAGGAACATGAGGTTTAAAAGTATATTAAATATATCTATAT
>NC_040020.1:36393536-36402721 GCF_000972845.2 Larimichthys crocea
CTGCACCGCACATGAAACGTGCAAACACACATTGAAAACGTGCAACACACATTACAGGATGTGCAGACACGCACGGAAAATTCCACACCCTACCCCCTTTCACACAATATGTGTGTGTGTGTGTGTGTGGTGTGTGTGTTGTGTATCTGGGTGTGCGTAAAGGTCAGTGCGCCTGGAAGTTCTTTCAATGTAACCGAAGGCACCTGGACACCTACTCTCTTCCGTTTTTCCACGGTGTCAAAATACACATAATCATTGCATATTGTAGAGTATAAGCGAAGTAAGAAGGTTTCATGTGAACATGTGCAATAATATCTCTCTCCATAGATTTAGGGATGTCCAACTAAATATATTCCTAAATCTGTGAGCACAGATCCACAACTGTCACTACAAAGGCACATCACCTGCTCATAATCTTATTAATCATTCGCCTGATTTATTTTGAAATTAGGACAGGAAGTTGTGGGTTTTGACCGCGGACGACCAGGACCATCAAGGTCTTGACCTGGACCTAGGCTACTTAGCTGTGCGGTGTTGTCCTTTCAAAGATGAAGATGCAGTTACTACTATTAATTGTAGTTGGCCTTTTAGCCTGTGATAAAACATGTGTTTTCGCAATATTGAGGACGAAATGTATGATTTTTTTCGTCCCGCATGCATGCATCCAATCTATACAAGAAACCCAGTAGCCAGACACTCACTGAGCGGTGGCAACCATACAAGGACTATTCATTCTATGATTTATGTGGCCGTCGTGGTGAAAGCCCAGAGTCAAGAAACTGTACCACCTTTTAGAGTCCTTACAACGGGCAACTAACTGTTATTCTACAGCAACCTAAAGTCAGACACACCAAGGAGGCGTGTGTCATTCCGCCAACACTGGAAGTGGCGCTCCTGTCGTCCGAGGTATGACCTGACAGCCGTACAGATTAGCATTGTTTGGATTTGGATTGAATTGGCAAGGAATCGCTTCACTGTTTGGGATCGACAGGCGAACCTTATTTTCGTCACAGACAAGTCTTGGTATCCCTCACAGGATTACAACAACCATTGTCAGATGAATGATTTGATGTCAATCGTTGGGCAAATTTTATCCAACACACCTAATGCCCGGCGAAACTTATGTCCGCGGCAGTCCTTCGCTCCAGAGGAATCCGTATTCACAGCGTTGGAGGGTCCGCCAAATTCTGCAAGAAATAGACCCAATCGGACGATGCTTTCGTCGTTCTCAAGCCATCCGTCGTAGAATCTACCATGTAGCGGGACCTAATGAGTTGTGGTGAGTTGCCGACTTTTGATAAACAGAAAATCATGTAGGCCTAGCATAGTGTGCAGGACAGTAGGCAACTTTTGCCGTGATTAGTTTCCAATAAAGCCTGCAATCCTTTGGTAGACTGTTTTAACTTTGTGCCACCTGGTTTAGGTAACACCTGTCCTTTATAGAGAGATTGATAATATATGCCACTTTTTTCTTTTCTGAATGAAGAGGGCTAATCCCAGTAACCAACCTGTCTCCTAAAATATCTTTCCATACAACTAAACGGCATTCACAGTCTCTCGGATTACCTTGTTTGGACGTAGGCTATTACAAATACGTTTCTAGCTTTCTATGTTTTAAGCATAATGCTCATTTTTTGAATAGCATCTGCTGTGAGGAACTATTCGTTCAAAAAGAGAAAAAATGTTACGATGTTAAAAAGACATGTAAAATATAATTAAAGTAAAAATCCTGATTTAAAATCTCAGTTAAAACACAATTTTGGGTTTAATATTATTAGTGTTCTTATGTATTATATAGCAGTCACGGACCCATTTTTCTGCAAAATTAGTACTTACTATATACTCTTGTAGTTTTAAGTAAATTTAGCTGGTAATAGGGTACTTCTATTCTTAAGTAGGATTTTAAATGCAGGATATGTACTTTTAATTAAGTATTTTCACATTGGTATTGAAGTGTTTTACTTAAGAATCAGAGTACCTCTTCCGTCACTGCAGGTCACACAATCTGATGGGTCACCAAATACAATGTAACACCGGGCTTACTCAGACCTTATCTTACCTTTGCTTTGTTTTGACAGGCATATAGATGGAAACCATAAACTCGTCAGCTGGAGGATGGTGTTCCATGGCCTGCGTTGACGGATACAGTCGCACAATCATATACCTTGAGTGCCTCAACAACAACAGGGCTTCCAGTGTACTATCCCTATTCCAGGAAGGAGTTCAAAACTTTGGAATGCCTTCACGAGTCAGATGTGATCGTGGAATGGAGAACACTGAGGTAGCTCGATACATGCTCAGGCAAAGAGGACTAAACAGGAGCAGCATAATAACAGGTCGCAGTGTTCATAACCAGCGCATAGAAAGACTTTGGGCTGAGCTTAACGGTGTAGTTTCATACCATTATCGATCCTGTTACTTTTCATGCAGAATGAATGTATACTTGATCACTTCTGAGCTACACAAGGTTTAGTTTGCATTACTTTATTTCCCTCACGGATCCAAAGGGCTGTCAGGGAATTAAGAGACAATGGAATAACCAGGCACTATCACTGAGAGACACATGACCTTTACAGTGTGGTACAGAGGTGTTGTTACTATGTTGGACAGAACAGCAAGCGGCTGTGAGCAGTGTATTTGATGCTAATGAACCTTCAGTGACTGAGCGAGATTGGACCCTTGCCTGAGCTTCATCTCAAACAATGTTGAGGTTCCTGAAAACAACTTTAATATAAATGAAACCACCATCGAGGAAATCACCAGGCTATCGATCCATTCACTGAGGTGGTAACCATGGAATCAATTTATTTGTGACACTTGTAAATTTTTTGAAACAAACAGTTTGAGTAAACTGTTCGTACTAGCAGTGCCACAGAAATAAAGACTTTGAGAGGATGTAACAGTCCTTTTGTCACATTCATCTGAAAACACAGCATTGTATTAACAGTAGTAGCCTACACACCTGACCTGTGCTCCACTCTCATTGTTATTACAGATCATCTTTTACCTGAGTGCACTAAGATGTAACATATCAAGTAACAATGAACATTTCCTTGACACTGTACCTACAAAGACCAAATTTATGTAACCTCAAACATTGTTGTAAGGTCTGTGATACTCAAGGGCTTGTAAAAAAAAAAAATACAAATATAAATAAGAAATACAAACATTTGAAAAACAGATGTCAGAATTGTGAGCACTAGGCTACCTGAACTTTTTTTTACTCACTTCCATCAATCCACCTGTGTTTCGGATTGCAAAGTCCCTGTTACTCTTAAAGTCCTCGTAGGATACTGGGAAGAGGTATTCTGAGACATTTTACACATGTGTTTGCTATCGGTATCTCCTCTTTGGAATTCCGAGACGGTTTAGGAGAAAACCCGATGGGTGGCATCACATCGCACCCTGTTGACAATGAACAGAAGGTCCTCCCAGCTTTGGCGGTCCTTCGTCCTCTGAAAAATAACATGACAATTAATGGCTGAAACAACAATCAATGGATTAAAACTAAAAACTAAAAGTAAAGTCTTTGCTAATATAAGATTTTTCTCCTCTTAATGACCATTACAAAGATGTGAAGCAATATTATGCAATGGTTGTCAAAAACAAATTGCTTGCATGCATATACATAATAAACTGGTGTTTTTGATGTGTTAGAAGGAAACAGCATGCTACTGATTTCAATGAACAAAGCAATAACAAAAAGACAATTCATTTTTTGATATGTGAACTTAGCATAGGGTGACTGCTAAGAATTTAACAGATTTCATAGAAGGATGCCCAGTTACTCTCGGACTGCAGCCAATATTCACTAAACCTGCTTAATGTCACAGTGTGGTATGTTAGTAATTTGAAGGCAAGAATCATACAATATGTACACTACTAAGTCACCCTTGTACACCTTGTTATGGTTGTAATGTAAGCAATTCTTTTTCACCTGCCAGTGTAATAGGGTCTGGGTTTCAAGATGGCCAAGTTACTCTTTAGTATGATTTACAAAAGGGAACAACACTCAGTTCTGAATTAAAAGCATACAACACCAATAGTTCCAGTCAGTTTAAACACGTCAATATCCATACACTAGGGTGTAACAATATTCGTGTCACGAAATTTCGCGATACAAAAAACGTCACGATACGTGGTCGTGGAGGTGCAAACTGTAGCGCGATATTGGGACAATCTATCCAGTCAATACAAGCGATGCTGATTTCTTTTTAATGTAGTGATTTTGTTTTAACATAAGAGGGCGCTCTGAGCTAGTGGGGTGACTAATCTGCGCCCCCCCCCCCTCCTCTTCCCTATGCTTGTTGTTTGAGTGGGGTGTGTGGCGTTAGGGTTGCAGTCAGAAATGGGAAAACAGAATAGCTATAGAAGAGCCCCCGCCATTTAAGTCACCGGTGTGGCGGCATTTTGGATTCCCATTTGTGGATATAAACCATAGACATATATACGTAGACGCCGCATGGAGCGGATTTGGCTGCGTGCGGCGGTACGTCAGCGTCGCCGCCATATTGGATGTGGCAAAGCTGCGCGTAAACACACACAAGTAAACGGAGCTAATTTCATAAAGCGCCTTTCTACAAGAAACTTGTGTGGATGCTCGTAATTATTCATCACACAACACTACTAGGGGCCTAAGTCTCCGCCCCTTCGGTCGGCCCGCTGGTAACAGTAAGAGACTAAAATGTAATTAATCTTCTCAAAGCAAGTCTCATACACAGACCAGGGCCACTATTTCTAATACTGGTTTACTGTTACTATGAATAGACTGTACTCAATATATTCTATTTCTTATGTACCACATTTTATGTAATTTGTACACATTTACATTACATTTAATGTACACAGAATATTCTAGCATATTACCATCGTGAGGTCACGCCCCATCACTGCCAGATGCGACAATCAGTCTCTTCAATAGTTAAACTACAACTTGGCCTTACTGTTATCAAATATAGTAGTGCAGTGTGAATGAATAATGAAGAGGCATTAACACTCTTTAACACTTTAGTAACGTACTAATTAAGTAACGTTACTCTCTTCCCAGGCAGTTTCGTTCAGTTTGTGGAAAATGGTTGGCCGACTTGCCCTTTAAGAGTTAAACAGTTTATAAAGCATTACAAACTGTAACAAGGAGGGTAAAAGCACAGCATTGTTTTGCATTTGTGTCTTTTAAATAAAAGACCATTTTTTTCCAGTCATATGTTCCCATTCAAGCTGTTAAGAAATACCGTTATAATAGCGTATCGTAGCGTTATCGTGACCTCAAATCGTGTATCGTACCGATCGTGGAGATTATGTATCGTTACACCCCTACCATACACTGACGCAGTGACGAAGAGGTATCCGACTCTATTCGTAAGTAAAACATCAATACCACATGTGAAAATACATGCATTAAAATCACTTAAGATAGAAGTACCCTATTACCAGCTAAATACTTAAAGTACTAACGTAGACTTAGTAAGTATAATTTGCAGAAACTGGGTCCGTGACTGCTATATTAAAACATAAAAGAACACTAAGAATATTAAACCCAAAATTAGTGTTTAAACTGAGATTTTAAATGCAGGATTTTTACTTGTAATAGTTTTTACATTGTCTTTTTACATCGAACATTTTTTCTCTTTTGAACGAATAGTTCCTCACAGCAGATGTCTATTCAAAAAATGAGCATTATGCTTAAAAACATCAGAAAGCTAGAAACGTATTTGTAATAGCCTACGTCACAAACAAAGGTATCCGAGAGAAACTGTGAGGCAGTTTATTTGTATGGAGATATTTTAGGAGACATGGTTGGTTACTGGGATATAGCCATCTTCATTACAGAAAAGAAAAAAGTGGCATATATTATCAAACATCTATATAAGGACAGGTGTATATCCTAAAGACCAGGTGGCACAAAGTTAAAACAGTCTACCAAAGGATTGCAGGCTTTATTGGAAACTAATCACGGCAAAAGTTGCCACTGTCCTGCACACTATGCTAGCCTACATGATTTTCTGTTTATCAAAAGTCGGCAACTCACCACAACTCATTAGGTCCCGCTACATGGTAGATTCTACGACGGATGGCTTGAGAACGACGAAAGCATCGTCCGATTGGGTCTATTTCTTGCAGAATTTGGCGGACCCTCCAACGCTGAATACGTATTCCTCTGGAGCGAAGACTGCCGCGGACATAAGTTTCGCCGGCATTAGGTGTGTTGGATAAAATTTGCCCAACGATTGACATCAAATCTTCATCTGACAATGGTGTGTAATCCTGTGATGGGATACCAAGACGTTGTCTGTGACGAAATAAGGTTCGCCTGTCGATCCCAAACAGTGAAGCGATTCCTTGCCAATTCAATCCTAAATCCAAACAATGCTTAATCTGATCGGCTGTCAGGTCATACCTCGGACGACCAGGAGCGCCACTTCCAGTTGTTGGCGGAATGACAACGCCTCCTTGGTGTGTCTGACTTTGAGGTTGCTGTAGAATAACAGTTAGTTGCCCGTGTAAGGACTCTAAAAGAGTGGTACAGTTTCTTGACTCTGGGCTTTCACCACGACGAGCCACATAAATCAGAGAATGAATAGTCCTTGTATGGTGCCACAGCTCAGTGAAGTGTCTGGCTACTGGGTTATCTTGTATAGATTGGATGCAGTGCATGACGCGGACGAAAAAATCATACATTTCGTCAATATTTGCAGAAACACATGTTTTATCACAGGCTAAAAGGCCAACTACAATTAATATTAGTAACTGCATCTTCATCTTTGAAAGGACAACACCGCACAGCTAAGTAGCCTAGGTCCAGGTCAAGACCTTGATGGTCCTGGTCGTCCGCGGTCAAAACCCACAACTTCCTGTCCTAATTTTCAAAATAAAATCAGGGCGAATGATAATAAGATTTATGAGCAGGTGATGTGGCCTTGTAGTGACAGATTGTGGACTTAGTGCTCACAGATTTAGAATAATATTTAGTTGGACATCCCTAAATCTATGGAGAGAGATATTTATTGCACATTCACATGAAACCTTCTATACTCGCTTTATACCTAAAATATGCAATGATTTATGTGTATTTTGACACCGTGGAAAAACCGGAAGTAGGTGTCCAAGGTGCCTTCCGGTTACATTGAAAGAACTTCCGGGCGCACTGACATTTTACACGCACACCCAGATACACACACACACACACACACACACACACACACACACACATATTGTGTGAAAAGGTGGTAGGGTGTGGAAATTTTCAGTGCGTGTCTGCACATCATGTAAATGTGTGTGCACGTTTTCAATGTGTGTGTGCACGTTGTCAGGTGCGTGTGCACGTTTTGATGGGTACGTGCACATGTCAATGGTGCGTGTGGTGCACGTTTCAATGTGTGTGCACGTTTCAATGCAAATTTGCACATTGTCAATGTGTGTGTGCACGTTTTCAATGTGTGTGTGCACTTTTCAATGTGGTGTGTACATATTTCAAGGTTTTCACCCTAACGGCCTCCCATAACCACTTCGATAGAAACTTGCTTCAAGAACAAACAACAAGCTAAAGTTCTGTCCTGCCCAGACCGTGCACAGCTTACAGTAACAAACACAGACAACACACTCACAATGGCAAAAGCACCGGCCTGAGCGGCGAGTCTGCCGGGGTGGCGTCATCAGTCCATCAGCAACACTAATTTGCTCAAAAAACCAAACGCGTTGTTTCAACTTGTTTCAGTCCATCATACTTCACCATAGTATGTTTAGGCATGCACAACAAAACAGTTATAAGTAATTAATAAGTATTAAGAACTTGTACAAATACATTGCCGTTCATAAAAAAAAAAAAATATAATTCATGGACTGTGGCTGCTGCTTGTGGTCCTGCATGACGTCCACTACACATATTAGACTGTTATTATGTGTTACCATATCTCCATTACAGTTTAAGTAGTTGAGATTTGCTCTGCTGCTGTGCATGCTGTGCATCTCTAACACAGGTTCCACTGCTACTGAATCATTTTATATCATTCATTGTATTTTGTCAGTCATTGTTATTCTACAATATGTTGTGTTTATTTGTCCTGTACACGGGACATCCATTCACGTCCGTCCACTGGAGAGGAATCCTCCCCTCTGTGGCTCTTCCTGAGGTTTCTTCCACATTTTTTCCCTGTAAAGGGTTTTGTGGGAAGTTTTTCCTCACTGGAACCGAGGGTCTAAGAACAGAGGTGTCACTCCGTACGATTGTAAAGCCCTCTGAGGCAATGTACTTGTGACTTTGGGCTATACAAATAAAATTTTATTTTATTTGATAATAATAAAAAAAGGGGCTTTTGAATGGGTACGTGCACATTGTCAATGTGCGTGTGTGCACGTTTTCAATGTGTGTGCACGTTTTCAATGCAAATTTGCACATTGTCAATGTGTGTGTGCACGTTTTCAATGTGTGTGTGTACATATTTCAATGTTTTCACCCTAAACGGCCTCCCATAAAGTGGAGCAGTCTTCATGCTGCTCTTGCCGGCGGAAACACACGAACAGCCAATCAGCTAACAGACAGGCGGACCCAGCATGTGGAAACAGCCTATCATATCCCCCGGACGTCACAAGTAACAGGCAAACAGCTGTGTAGTTCGGTTGCAGTAGTTGCCATGTTGGTTTGTTTACATGGAGTAGCATGCAGTGAAAAGCCGGGAGGAGAGCAGAAGCGGCCGCTATGTAGCGGAGACTGGCACCGGTAGTATAGTAATCCACGGTAGTACCGTTGTGTAGAATTTCTAGTATAGTAGGAACCGTGATTTGGCACCGCGGGGTACCGTGTATACCAGGGGTCAGCAAATAAGTTTGGACGCGGGCCAATTTTTTTTCTGACAATTCCATCGCGGGCCATGACCATGCGCGCAGGGGGCGTGCTCTGCGTCCTGATTGGCTGAGTGAGAACCACACGTGTGTTCTGCGTCCTGATTAATTAAGGGAGTACTGTACAAAATGCGTGTGTCATGAAACAGGCAACCTGCCCTAGCAACGTGCCGTAACTAATGTATACAGCAGCGCAGATCTGCCGCTGATGTACATTCACATTCATATTTGATATTTGAGCCGACCTTGTTTGGTTTTGTTTTTTTCATTTAATGAAAAATATTTGTTCACATTGTCCGTTACAAGAGGGACACAGGACACTTTTACTTTCCACAGGTTACAGCGCA
>NC_040020.1:36402731-36403874 GCF_000972845.2 Larimichthys crocea
CAGTTGTGAAATACAGGGGTAAGTCCAACCACGGGTATTGATAAGATTTTGTTAATACCAATGCCATTATCGATTTCCCTTATTGATCTGATCTGATTTGTCAATTAATCAGCATCATATGATATTGGATCCAAATTCAATTTGTTGTTGATTTTCAACAGGAAGTGGTTCTCAATTTCCCATCCCTAATTCTTATGCTGCATGATAATTAGAGATTACCATGCAGCATGATAATACTTTTAACTGGTATCATATGTCTCCAAGATCATCAATTACTATCATCACTGCCCAGGCATCTGATGATAGAAAAAGGTAGAACTTAACTGTTGGACAGTGCAGCCTCCAGACTGTTCAGACAATAAAAGAGTAGTTAAGTTCTTAGACCCACTTTTCTATAAATTGTATAGAAATAATTTTTATATATTACATATTTACATTTTTTTTTCTAAAATTACACCTTTAATATCTTCCATATTTTCTTTCTGTCATTCTTTCAGGATATAACGTCTACAAATGCCACCTTTGTTGTGTGCCTAGCAGCCATTATCATTGCAAAAATTATTGTGAGAAAGGAGCTGTTTTTTAATCACCTCAAAGCTTGCCTAACGGCAGGTACAGCAGTAACAGTGACCGCTGTCACACCGCAGTGAGGTCAAGCTGGGTTTTTGTTATGTCTTGTCATTTCCTGTTTTATTTTGAAAGTTAACTCTCCTCTCGTTTCAGGTCACTTGCCCTTCCTCGTGTGTCACCGGTCTGATTGTCTTCCCCGCCCTGATTGTTTCCACCTGTTCCCCATTACCTTGTGTATATATTGTCTGCGTCTCCCTTTGTCCCGTGCCAAAGTGTTTCGTCCTTCATAGCGTACACCAAAGCCTTTTTCCATAGCCCATAGTCACAGCGTCATAGCTCTAGTGTTCTTTTGTTTTTTCCTCGTATGAGTGATTTTCTGTTGTACTTCTTAGTCTAGCCTTTTTGTTTCTTTGTATCTAGCCTTGAGTGTTTTCAGCCTCGTTTTGAGCGCCTTTAGTTAATGTTTCATAGCCTTTTTGTTTTTCCTCGTTGAGAGTGTTTTTGATTTTGTTAATCTTTAATACGAGTAGTCATAGCCTTTTGTTTTTCCTCGCTGAGAGTGATTTTGTTTTT
>NC_040020.1:36403884-36407693 GCF_000972845.2 Larimichthys crocea
TCTTATAAATTAATCAACGTCTCTAGCGGGCCAGATATACGTGCTTGCGGGCCAGTTTTGCTCCGCGGGCCGCTCATGCCGACCCTGGTGTATACCGTGGGTACTCGTGCAACTCTGCACCCATCACGACCATATTTAAAGTTATTTTAACAAAAAGACGGAAAGATAGAGGAAGGAGGGAAATATAGGGCAAAAACGAAGGAAGACGTAAGGACAAAGGGGAGGAAGGAAGGCGGGAGGCAAAACGGGATTGTGGAAACGAAAGAAGGAAACTGGAGGGCTTATTCGCTCACCCCGATAATGGACCGCTCTCTTCACCTTCCTCTTCTTTCTTTTCTTCTCCTCCTTTTTTTTCTTTGGGGAACAGCCCAGGTCAACTGCGATCAAACGAAGACGAGAAGAAATAAGGACAAAGGAAAGGGACGGACGGACATACGCAGGATGGAGGACGTGAAAACAGATTGGTCAATTTGACATAAGAACAGGAGGGTTTTTCTTTATTTAACATTTGGTGTTTTAAAAACTGTTAAAAAAATAGCAAAACTAAAAACATTATTGTTTTTCTAATACAAACAAACATTAGAAATTTTAAAAGAACACCTAGACTCTAGGCAAAACAACAGAGAAATTACACACTGGTGTTCCTGGGCCCTTGTCGACCCCTCCACCGCTTCGAGGCTGGGGCCTGTGAAATGGGTGCCATTGCAGAGACTGCTCAGGTCATCTTGTGGCCTCCTTAATGATTTCCGAAACTGCTTCTGCAAAACCAAAGCAATAAAACAAATGAGAAAAATTGAAGTGTGGTTGTCTATTTTTTTTTTTTCTTTTACGTGATGTACCAGCTGTCACAGAGATACTATAAAGGTACATGTTTTAAAGGACTTGACTCAATGGGCATGTAAAAAGCTCCCGTGAGGCCCACACCCCCTACAAAACATGCCTCCTACAAACCACATCTGCGTGCACAGCCGCTACAAACCACGCCCCCTACAAACCACGTCTGCTCGTTGCAAGTGTACGTGCAAAGACGAGGCGACAATGGCGAAATTAAAAAAAAAAGGCAAATTATTGTGAGAAAGGAGCTGTTTATTAATCACTTCAAAGCAGGTACAGCAGTAACAGTGACCGCAGCTCCACCACTAATGCCGACACCACCGGCAGGTCCACCACTGACACCAGCAGTGCCAGCGGGTCCACCATTGACGCCAGAGGGTCCACCACTGACACCGGCAGTGCCAGCTGGTCCACCATTGACGCCGGAGGGTCCACCCGTGGTGACAGCCGCGACAAAGGCTCCTAGAACCTGCTTAGAAAAGATGGTTCCAACAGGAGCAGTGACAGTCCCCAAAATATTGCTGTCAACTTGGTATTAGAAAAGAAAAACCTCAAAACTCATAATCGGAGACAACACTCATCAATAGCACGAGACATCACAGCAAATCACTATCTGCAGTCTGTGTGTATTGATAACAAAAGGGGCATTTTTGCAGTTTTAATGACATTCAAGGGTCCTGCCCATTACATTCATGTCCAGAAGTGTACCTGTCAATTGGACACATGCAACAGGCATTATGAGTATGCACGCAGAAGTGGGCAAGTAGGTTTTGACTGCCAACATATTCAGTCATTGGTGTACAGTTCTGTGGCCACTAATTTACCTGTTGCCCTTGATGAAGATATTCTAACAGATATGGTAATCAACAAATGGTTCAGCAAGGACACAGAGGGAGATTGTTTAAGAAGGAAGCTGGCTGCTGATGCAGATGGTGCACCACTGAGCTTTGAAGTAAATCTCAGGCAAGAACAAAGACAGTACTTTTTTTCTGTGTTTGAGCCACACATCTCCTCGTACTGTAGATTTGGAAGGCTCATGGTCCACTACAATGGTGTCAAAAATTCCTGGCTTTGCCCTTGCACAAAGGCTCGAAAATCTTGCCCACACAAAGCCATAGCTAAGTGGAGCATACCAGATTGATGAACATTAGGTTGTAGCTCGTTGTGATGAACATTAGGTTGTAGCTCGTTGTCTGTCTTACTACGGTTGAAAATATGCGTTTTGTGTTTTAACAACGTTTCAATTAAGAGTTATTGATCCCAGAAGTGCCAATATCTTTCTAGCTTTACCGAAGTGCAGTGGCCAATAAGGCACATTTCCTTATCTTGTAATTACGAGATCAGGTGTCTAATTTATTTTTTTCAAGTGAATGCAATACTCTTTTGTACTTCTTCTTCTTCGCTCACATAAAGGTGCACCGGCAATAACAGTCCCTGGTAATTCCCTTCCGTTGTGGAGTTTTTTGTTTGCAGCCTTTCTTTTTATTTGCAGCGCTGTTTCTTTTATTTGCAGCAGCGTTTCTTTCTTTTATTTGCAGCATTGAGTGTTCCCGGCCACCGTAGGTAACATTTCCCTGTATCCCCTAGAGGGGGGAGCACTTGTGGAAATGGTGGAGTACCTTATTTCACACAAGGCCCCATAGACATATATACATAGACGCCGCATTGAGCGCTGAATCGTACGTAAACAGCGCCGCCATATTGGATCGGGCAGATCTGCCGGTAAACTAATACAAGGAAATGGACTGAACTTCATAAAGCGCCTTTCTACAAAGTTCTTTAAGTTAATGTCTCTTATACACCCATTCACACACACACTAATATATCTGGGAAACAAACAGGCACCAAAAACAACGTATGTAACTTTTAAAGTGATGTTTATAAATGTTTACTGCTTATGTAAGCACCAAACCAACGTATGTATTTTTCTAATGCTGAGTGTTTACAGCTACTAATGTGTGTAACACTGTTACTGTGATGATAAATATTGAAATATTTATATTTAACATCCTGTGCTCGTCCCCCACCGCGTCTTTTTGTTCCCTCCCCCTACTCCCCTTATCTTATTTTTCCCCTGTCCTTTTCCTGTCTCTCCTCTGCCCCCCCCGCCGCCCCTCCCTCTTTCATCTCATTTTGTTTTCCTTCCTTCTCTGTCTTTCCTTACTCTTCCCCCACTTCGCTTTCCCTTTCCCCTCCTCTCCCCCCCCTCCTTACCTGCTCGTTGGTCCGGCCCCTCTTTTTCCTTTTCTGCCGTCTCCCGCCCCCCCTCGTGTTTTCCTTTCTTTTCCCGTCCCCTTTCCCCCCTGCTCTCCCCCCCCCGTCCCCTCCCCCCGTTCCCCCTTTTCCTCCTCCCCTCCTTATCTTCTTCCCTACATCCCTCCTCCCCCCGTTTTTTTTCCTTCCTCCCCCGTTTTCCCCCTCCTTCCTCTTTTGGTCTTCTCTTTCTTCCACCTGGCCTTTCCCCCCCTGCCTCCTCAATCAGAAATCTGGAATACTTTGATTGTTTTTAGTCTGCAAAGCCTCCACCACTCTTGCCACAGCTGTATGTTCTAGAATGGATGGAATATAAGAGCGATATCACTATATATCAGATAGATAAAGTGGGTTGAGAAAAATATTTAGAATTCAATTGATGTTGCAGCCTTTTGCTAAAATTGTTTAATTGTACATACATACACATACACACACACACACACCACACACACACACATATATATAGATATATATATATATATATAATAGTAGAAATATATAGATATAAAATATATATATAATATAGATATTATATATATAATATACACCACACACACACAACACACCCATATATATATATTATATATATATATATATATATGTGGTGTGGATGTGTTGTGTGTGGTTCGTGTGTTGTATGTACAACGTTAGGCTCTTTATTCAGAAAACCCTCATGTCCACATCTACATTTCAGGATCTTTTATTAAGAGACAACAGATTAA
>NC_040020.1:36407723-36413291 GCF_000972845.2 Larimichthys crocea
CAGGTGCCACCTAGCTATGGCTTTGTGTGGGCAAGTTTTCGAGCCTTTGTGCAAGGGCAATGCCAGGTATTTTTGACACCATTGTAGTGGACCATGAGCCTTCCAAATCTACAGTACGAGGAGATGTGTGGCTCAAACACAGAAAAAAAGTACTGTCTTTGTTCTTGCCTGAGATTTACTTCAAAGCTCAGTGGTGCACCATCTGCATCAGCAGCCAGCTTCCTTCTTAAACCACAAATCCGGAAAGCTGTCATGAAGACCCCCCTGAGACATTTTCAGTTGAGACAGATCCTGCATTTGACACACAAGCAGGGAACATTTCCCTGTATCCCCCAGAGGGGGGAGCACTTGTGGAAATGGTGGAGTACCTTATTTCACACAAGGCCCTGCCAACAAATCTCCCAAGAGACTTGACATTGTTGTCATCAGATATGCCTAGGAACTTGGTCTCATGCGAGAAGCATTGCCTTCTATTGCATAGAAGTGTCCAGGCAAAGTTCCTCTTTCAGATCCGATTGTCATATCGAACAAAGCGAAGATTGTCACAATCGCTGAAGTTGTGGAGGGTAGGTTGCAGTACATAATATCAATTGTAATTGCTGTTTCATGCAAAATAAATATAATCAGTCATTCTTTAATTGTTGAAACATTTACAAGACTTTGGACATCCCTTGGCTTTTTTAAGGTGTAACAACATACTGTAAAAAATGTGCTGCATGTGGCACATTTTACCACTACCAGGAGTGGGCAAAGGGGCTACATAACTTCAATGATCATATCATTTTGACACATCATTTCTGTCTCTTTCTGAGGAACTCCATACAGGTAAAAAAAAACAAACAAACAAAAAAAAACATTGTTAACCTTTGTTCCTTTCCAATAGATACAATCAAGGCGTATAGTCATCTCAAAGATGATAAAGAAAAAATGTCATAGCAAAGGGTCTGATTACTCTATACAATGTGATGTTTCTGTTTTTCCATTTTAATTAATTTGCATTTAGGGTAATGGGGTGTGGATTGGTGAGGTTAAAATTGAAGGCTGCAACATCAATTGAATGGGTCTAAATATTTTCTCAACCCACTTTATCTATCTGATATATAAGTGATATCCGCTTTATATTCACATCCATTTCTAGAACCATACAGCTGTGGCAAGAGTGGTGGAGGCTCTGCAGACTAAAAACAATCAAAAATATCCAGATCCTGATTTGATTCTTCATTTTGAAGCCCTGTCATCCCACAAATATGAATTCTTTTGTGTAAACTGTGTGCTCTGTGCCAGATGTCTCCAACTGCATACACTGATATTTCTTACATTAGCAAAGCTAAGAAGTCCATGTGTTATTTGTCTGGTTGTTCCTTCTCTAGGTAATGCTGCTAATCCATGCGTGATATCGCCATCCTACCACAAATGGGCACCTTGGATTGGACCACACACCAGGGCAAGCAACATGTTATTAAACACAGAATACCAGAAGGGTACAGGCAGCAAGCAGGCAAACCCTGCAGACCAGGCCGAGATGGATATATCCGAGGACAGATTGATCAACGAAATAATGAACTTGAAGGTGAGATTAGCGGTGATGCTTTGGATTACAGCCCACAATGTACAGCGTAATTACTCCGGAGTGAGGGTGTAATGTTTTGTAGTAATGGTGTACCTGTACAGTGCATACCAATACGTATATGTAGGTACAGGGGAACAATATGTAAAGTTATGGAATAAAGGGATAACAATTCAGGAATTTACTTGTACTCTAGTCTTTTTTTTTTTTACAACCAGTTGCCTATCATTACAGTGTATGTACAACCTGAGCAATAATCTGGAACTTTGGGAGGTATTAGGAATAGTTTATGCTGTGGTAACTACCAGGTACGTATTCTATAACTAAGGGGTGTGCAGGCTGTAATCCAAAGCGTTACCAGATCAGTTTCTAGATTTTACCCTGAAATGGTCACTTTTATTACGTGCATATTTGTGCAGAACAAAAAACGCATGAGTATAAGCAATACTTTGAATGTAATTTATGCTAGAATCTTTGCATTAAAGTTTATTTGGCTGTTCAAATATTTGCCCATGTTTTCACAGGTTGACGCGGTGCGAAACCTGGCCAAACAGTGTGGCCTTGAGTCAACGGGTTCCAAAATGGATCTTGTCATCAGGTTGAAAGAACAGATGAAAAGCCGCAGTGCTTTTGACAAGGTCTTTCAAAAAGTATGGGGTGCATCTGGTAAGCTTATCAATACACAAAAATACAAATCTGAGATTTTTGTTGACAATTACATTTATTTAATAAAACACATCTTTAACACTATCAAAGTGAAACATTATTTTAACACGTTTTCCATCTCATATTTTTTTCTTTCTTTGTTTCGTGTTAAGGTGGCTGGGCAGTGATAATGTGCCCCTGTGGAATCATTAATTCTATCAAGTTCAATGTGAGGGCAGAAAGTCCACGGGACTACTGTGATATGTTGCTATCATTTAAGCACTTTCCTAATGTAGTCATATATGATTTTGCAAGAGGTCTGGCCACACAAACAAACCTGCGTGAGCCAGTAAAAATCCCCTTTATGCCAAATGAAGGCAGACTCGCTGAAGCCACGCCAGAAACCAGTCTGCACAGAAAGGTGATCTGAAAGTAAACCTGCCATGGCTGAAGGTTAAAAAGGTGCATGCAGACAGCAACGCACACCCCTCTACAGGCTCGGCTGAACACTATGCTCTGTATGACACTTTCCACGAGGCCAACACCAGAGAAGCAATAGACTGCTTGAGGAAAATTGCCCTGGTACCAGAACTGCATGGCTCCAAGATGAGGAGGAATAACTATTTTCTAAATATGATGTCTCCGGGGAGCCATATTTTTCTCATGCGCTCTATCATTCATCATCACAACACCATGTTGAATGAGAAGACCCTGGCTGACATTGAGAAAATCTCATCAGCAGACATCACACTGGATTCATCTGGAAAGGCCATAATGGGTGTGTAATTTAAAAAAAAAAAAGGTAATAATGGTAATGTATTGTATGCACTGCTATATTTATGTTTAAATTATTACATTTTCTAGCAACTACACTTTTTCTGAGCGGAACTTCACTGCCAGCACATCCCAAAGGTAATTTGCCATCCTTTTTTGGAATGCCATCTATATAATTGGTTTTGTTAGGCAAACATGTCTCGTGAACAAGGCATGATGATGTTATACCTTTTACTACAGTGCATTTGGACCCAGCGAATATTAACCAGTGTTCAGGGAAATCTGAGGCCATGACAGTCATTTCATCGCTAAAGCCCTGCAGAGCCTCATGGACTATAAAGGGTCGTCATCCGCTTCAGGAGCAGCTGGTAAACAGATATTTCTGCATACTGTCATTATTATTAACAACTTTTGATAAATTGTTGATGTCCATGCTTTTTTTGTTTTCCTGTTTATTTATACCATCAACAGGTAGGGAAAGGGTGCCTCAGGCTATTTGGGGAGATGGCAAATATGCAGGTTGGTTTTAAAAAATAGATGTAGGTGGGCGGTTGGTCAAAGTGTTAATTAGTTATTATCACGATAATCCATGTCCAGGAGTCCATTTCCCCGGATAAGATGGGTTTTATTCGTTATTTGCCACTATAAACACGCTCTGACCTTGAGCTTTTATTTTGGCACTTCCGGTTACCGGCATTTGAATTTGCATTTTAGCTAAATATTTAGTTTCACTCGAAACATTTAGCTTCAACATTTAGATTTATATTTAACATTTAGATTTATATTTAACGTTTATATTTAACATTTATATTTAGATTTATATTTAACATTTAGATTTATATTTAACATTTAGATTTAACATTTAGATTTAACATTTAGATTCAGATTTAACATTTAGATTTATATTTAACATTTGGATTTAGATTTAGCATTTAGATTTTACATTTAACATTTGGATTTAAATATTTTAAATATCTCTAAGTTCACAAATATTGTTCTAAATGTGCAAAAAAGTGACTCTCAAAAATTCAAACCAGTTTTTTAAACATTGTTTTTAGCTAAATGTGACAAAATGTTGCTGTTATTTTCAGAGCGAGACGCTTTACAAACGGCACCCCATAAATGTGACAATAAATGTACCAAGCACTGAAAGATTGTTATAGGATCAGACAAGATTTGCTTATAGAGAGCTGAAATTGACTGAAATGGACAAATTGTCAGTGCAATCAAAAGGAGAAGGAGTCAGAAAGTAATCCTCCTTGTTGAACTTTAGGAAATAATACTTACAGATTTGCATGGTCCAGTTCTTGTACATGTTCCTTGTTCTGTGGATTACAGATTTTGATACTGTTCATATTGTGACATACCATCAGTTTATTTATTCTCCCTAACAGAATCATAGCAGTGTATACTTATGTTTTACATTGCTGTGTTTTTTTGTTACTCAGAGGTGTTGCACAGCAGGTTGCTGTGGGAACCTGGACAGAGAAGACTGCTCTGGATTTGGAGGTATTGCCTGCTATATCACTATCAAATTGATTTGTAAGTGTCTACTATTTGTTGACTGTAACTGTCTGCCATACAGGGTGTCCCTAAGCAGACACATGGCAATGATTGTGGTGTCTTCATGATAATGGTGAGTGAGGGTAACGTCATATAAAGTAATGTGGCACATAATTGTTTTTTTTTTCTTGTTCAGGACAGTGCTCTGTTTTCTATCTATGCAGTATGTCATGTCTTTTCAAATATGCAATTTATTGTAATGATCTGCACTACATATTTCAGTGTAAATGTGTGCCCACTTTTTCAGTGAGTAGTCAGCTGTCAGATATTCCCTGTGTCTTACATGTATTGATTGAGAATTTATCATCACTACAGTATGCCTGGTACTTTGTCATGGATGCTTGCTTTGACTTCAGTGTTGTAAGTATCCTAAAAAATTGAAAAAAATTATATCACTACTTTTTGTTATCTGGATATCTCAACATTTTCAAAATGCCTTTCATATTTGCATGACCTAAATCCTCCGTCCTTCTTACCTGGTGTGAATCATGTATTATCCCAAGTTTTTCCAAGCATACCTGACTGGCCTTGACTCTGGCCGTAATTTAAGCACTCCCGCTTGATAGCTTATAAGTTATAATGTTTAGCTAACGCTAACATTAGCATCTTCATTAAACTTAGTTAACTTACATTAGCCATCGTGGGTGGGTTATGTTAACACAGTTCACTAGCTAACTAAAAAATGCAAGCTATCATTTGTAAATGTAGTTATTTTGTGGCGTCATCTGGGTAATTTGGTGCATCTGTTAGTAGCTAACACACTTGATGGCTACTAACTAAACTAAAAATGTATTCTATTTCAACTCAGGAAGCAGCCACCAATCAGTTGTGTTTTTCTGCTGTGCAACCATTGGAAGCCCTGCCAGTGATCATTGCTTGTAAGTTCTATTACAATGTCATAAGGGCATATTTGATAATTAGGCCAGTGAAAGTATAGATCTCTCTATCTCTGGGAAATTGTCTACCAGATCAACTGCTGGAGTTCATTGGGAGCAAGGGATTAGAGAAAAAAAAAAATA